>NC_090934.1:1443170004-1443473034 GCF_040938575.1 Ambystoma mexicanum | reverse complement strand
AGATGATGACAACCCAGCCAGAGTGCTCCTGGCTATCAACAACACATGCTCAGAGCTGCTGGCTAGGCAACCAAGAACCCATCTACTCAAAATATTGCATACTACTGAGGACTCAGCGGTATGATGGACCATGTCACCTGAATGACCAAACATGCTACTCAACCATGGAGAAGTTTGAACAGTTGATTGGCAAATAACGTGGAAAAAATTCAACAAAATCAACTTTTGACAGGGCTCAGTGAACTACATTAATACACCGATCATGACCTTGTGCCCCATCAACTCAACAAGGATTACACAGCAAAATCAACCTCAGCTCCCCAGCGAATATCTCCATTCCCATGGGAGACCAACTGTGTATAACACATCTGCGAACCCACAAAATCTAGCTTTCCCAAAACATCAAAACAGTATCTGAGAGGCCTTACAGTGTCCTCCTGATGCATGCCCCGTGAGAGTTTGGAGCGTCCTTCCTGATGCATGCCCCCACACACAATATCAAAACACATCATAGCCTCACTGCCAAAACGATATCCATGAGGACTTAGAGCCTCCTCCCTAACGCATGTCCCATGAGGGATTAGGACGTCCTCCCTGATGCATGCCCCCACACACAATATCTTAAGCAACTATACTTGTGGCGGGGACTGTTGGGAGGCATCTCTTGGTCGTGTAATGCTTAGGCAGGAGCATCTATTCCTGCTTTTCGATTGTATGGCATCTCTGTTCTATCCTATGATTTTACTTTGGGGAGTGTGCCTTCCTGAAGACATGGTGGGACATATCACTATGCAATTTGCACAACTCTATCAGGAAAGTGTGTCATAATGGGTATGGATGCGGGAATTATTGCTATGCAATATTTTATTCGATGTGTGAAAAGTTTGCATAAAGATGTAACACAGTAAATAATTAAATTAAATAAATAAATAAGAACACTAAGCACTAAGCAGAAAGAGCTAGCCACGCAGAGAACCAACGGAGCTCCGGGAGCAAGGGCCGAGAGGAGGGCTGGACGAGCAGATGAACAACATTGTAATGGGTAGCTGGAACACTAGAGGTTTTAGCCATCTTCTGTCAAAAAGCGACGTGAATCTTGGAGATTTTGATATCTTATGCCTCCAAGAAACATGGCTAATTAACAAACCCTTTCTGGAAGGATATGAAACCTTTTTAGTGCCAGCCTCCTTCTCTGGAAAGGGCCGACCAACATCAGGCTTAATGACAGCCATCAGATCTGGGGTGGGAATCAAACATATGAAAACGGAGGTTTCCAACGCTCACTTCCAAGTATCCGTTTTAGGCTGGACGAAAACGGTGACAGACATCAACAACCAGAATTCTGTAAAGAAAGAAATTATCGTTGTGATAAATGCCTATTGGAACCCGGCAGTAATTATAAATGAAGTCTTTCTGAAAGCAGGAAACATCATACTAGAGAAAATGTATCTAGATTGGGCACCAAAATTTGTCATGATATATGGGGACCTGAATGCGGTTTGCCCAAAAATCAAATCGCACAAGAGAAACACGAAAAAAGTACCCCTAAATATGGTCCGAGGACTCCTATGGATGGAGATGATGTCTGCGTGGAACCTCTATAGCTTAGAAACATCTATGCTTAATGAAGGGACGACAATTCTGACGTGGGAACGTAATAACCAGAAAGCAAACCTTGACCATATGTTCATCTCCAACGAATTGCTGAGAATAATGGTCAACTACGAGGTCGTGAAAACATCTAATAGCGACCACAACTTATTAAAGGCAACTTGGACAAATATAAGATCACCTAGCCCAAGTATGAAGGCAAAAATCGAGGAATGCAGTGGAGGCACAAGGTTAAGACTGCCAGCTAAGGCGGTCGAACAACTCACGAGCATCTATACTGCCATATGTAAACCAAATCAAGCGACAGGATTAAGTACGGAAAAAGATAACATTGACTACCGTCCTCTACTAAAAATCTTTGAGAAAAAGAAAAAACTGTGGGCCAGTCGTGAAATAAAAAACCATATGCACGAATTCAATAAAAGTATTGTGGAAGAAAGAAAAAAATTAAGAAAACTTAAACGTTCAACAAAAAAGTAAACACCCTTGAGCTGCTGAATCAAGTGAAATCTGCTGAAAGATCTTATAAAAGCTGGCTTTGGCTCAACAGAGCAACAATTGAGCAGGCAGACGCCACTGCAATGCTGCGGACCCTATGCAGCAGGAAATCGAGAGACTTCTGGTCCTTGATCAGAACAACTTCTGGGGCGCAAGTGAATGCAACAAATAACTTTGTTGGAGAAGAGGCCTGGATGAAACATTTTAGAGCCCTATTCTAGAAAGTTGGAAGGCAAAATACTATAACATCTGCCACCTTAGACTCCCCCTGCACAACAACATGGGACCGGGACGAAATTATGAGAAAATTGGTGCGTTTAAATAACTCGAGGGCACCCGGCCCTGATGGCATTAGAAACGTTGACCTAAAAGAGAATAAAGAAGAATGGGCTGACTTCATCCATGAAGTAATAAAGAAGTGCACTCTCCATAGATCCATTCCTACCTCATGGACAACGGCAACTATAGTGCCGATATATAAACACGGACCGAGAGGGGACCCTAAGAACTATCGCCCAATAGCGCTCCTGATGTGATTGGAAAAATCTTCGGCTCCCTTCTTCTGGAAAATGTTCAACATTGGGCAAGAACCTCGGGCAATGAAGACCCACTACAATCAGATTTCGTGAAGGATGCCGGGACTGCTGTTAATATCCTGCTACTAAGCACCTTAAAAAGCAGGATTCACAAAGGTAGCCCAAAAATCTATCTGGCGTTTGTAGACCTGGTCCAGGCCTTTGACCAGGTCAACAGAGAAACCTCATGGGACAAATTAAGAGCGAAAAACTGCCCGGCAGGGATTTTGGAACCGATTATAGCCCTCCATCAAAATACCACCATCAGAGTACGTCTAAACCATGCTGGGCTCCTGTCTGAACAAATAACTACGGCTAGAGGAGTGAAGCAAGGGTGCCCCCTCGCCCCAACGTTATTCAATTCGTATCTATGGGACATCAAAGAAGGAGAATCAGTGACTCGTGCATTTCCACCTACTGTAGGAGCATCAAAAATCTCAAGACTGCTTGAAGCAGATGATCTCATTTTGTTGGATTTTACACCAATCGGTTTACAGCACCAACTAAATGAGCTGGCAGCTTACGTAAAGAATAACAACTTAGAAATTAGTAAAACCAAAACCAAAGTAATCATCATGGAAAGAAAAACCTGCAGTGCTGAAAACTTCAGATGGACCCTGGATGGAGAAAAGATCGAACAGGTAAACTAATTCAAATACCTAGGGGTAATCCTCAGTAACAACAATCAGGAATCTGTAATGCAAGCTCATCTCCTGGAAAAAACAAGGAAATTGGCTACCCAGGCAAAAATGATAGACGTGAGATTCTGTAAATATACAATAACTCCCCTGATACAATTTTACAAGGGGAAAGTGGTTCCAGCCCTCATATATGGAGCCGATGCAATGTTGATGATGCCACGTAAATTCTGGAGGCGAATTGAAGGCCTTTTCTGGAGAACTACTCTGAAGCTACCAACCTCGACACCCATTTCAACAATACGTCAAGAACTGGGACTGCAATCACTCGAGTCGATGGTGATAAGAAATATAATAATGCTATACAGAAAAATCAAAATCAGTAAATGCCCAAGTGTAGCTACCATCATCAACGCTGAGCTTGAAGCCCACAGAAGCAACCTTCTCACAAACTGGGCGACAGAAAACCAAAATACTTTCGCCGAGATTGACAGTACTGAAGAAGAGCTGATCCAAAACCCAAATAAAGTTAGACAAAAACTGTGGGAACGAGATTGGATCCAGACAACGTCCTTGGAAAATAGAAGCAAACTAATAAACCACCAACCACCTATAACAAGAGGTATAAATGACATCCCAAATTATTTTAAAAAGTTTCCAAATAGACGTCTAAGAAGCATGTTTATGCGTTTTCGCATGAACCTCTTGCCCACAAACGAAATCAGGGCGATAAAACAGATCTCACTGGAAAACAGCTGTCGTTTTTGTAAAAAACCAGCGGAAATTGAATCACTGAGACATCTGCTGTTGACATGTACAAACCTGAGGGTCCAGCGAAGTAAACACCTTGGCCATATATTTAAAGAGTCAACCACATGTGGAGAAGAGGACTGGTGGAACAAGCTTATAGAGGCAGATAACACCTCCTATGTTATAGCGGTCACACAATTCCTCTTGAACCTTAATCTGGAACTTTTGGAATGAGAAAAGTGGGAGACCCTTTTGTCCTATACTACGCTAAGCTAGTACCTGGCTTGGTGTCAGCATACAGGGCTATTCCCCATCCTCTATCTACTTCTCGTTCTTTCTCTTCTTTCGTCTGAGGAGGCTATCTGCCTCTCTCACAACATAGACTGAAACAGACTGGAACTGATAACCTGGAAGGTGGAAGGGAGGGAAAATGTTTTTCTATCTTGTAAAAATTTCTTTTGTAAATTGAATCAAGTAAAATAAAAAAAATAAAAAAATTAAAAAATAAATAAGAACACATCATGGCCCCACTACCAAAACACCAAAACGATATCCATGAGGACTTACAGCCTCCTCCCTGACGCATGGCTTGTGAGTGCTCAGGGCTTCCTCCCTGACGCATGCTCTAACCCATAATACCGAACACATTATGGTCTCACTGCCAAAAAGACCAAAACCATATTTATTATATTTTATTTTATTGTTTGGTTTTTAGGCGCTTATACAGCAAGTGAAATACTGTTTCAAAGCGCCCACAGGGCGAGGCGAGGGAACAACGATTTGAAATGCAATACAATACAAAACACAATATTTAATAAGAAGAGTGGGGAAATGGATAACAGGACGAACCTACTATGCCTTGTGAGTATTCAGAATGTGCAAGTGCAGGAAGGAAGAGGGTAGAGGCGGTAAATGCTGAGGAGTCCAAGCTCATCGGTGAGCCACAGATGAAGTGCTAGGGTTGTTGAGTGCTACGCGGCAAGGAGCCACGTTACGAGTAAGTTCAAACCTCCAGGGCAGAGAGAGTGCCAAGGTAAGTGCTGAGGGTAGACGGGAGCTGAGCCGATTGGGGGTGGGAGGTCTGGGTTCCATGAAGCCTTATAATGTCCTCCCTGATGCATGCTCTGTGGGGCCTTACAACGTCCTGCCTGATGCATGCTCTGTGGGGCCTTACAGCGTCCTCCCTGACACATGCTCTGTGGGGCATTACAATGGCCTCCCTGACGAATGCTCAGTGGGGCCTTACAGCATCCACCCTGACGCATGCTCTGTGGGGCCTTACAGCATCCTCCCTGATGCATGCTCTGTGGGGCCTTACAGCGTCCTCCCTGACGCATGCTCTGTGGGGCCTTACAGCATCCTCCCTGATGCATGCTCTGTGGGCCTTAAAGCGTCCTCCCTGATGCATGCTATGTGGGCCTTACAGCATCCTCCCTGATGCATGCTCTGTGGGGCCTTAGAGCGTCCTCCCTGACGCATGCTCTGTGGGCCTTACAGCATCCTCCCTGATGCATGCTCTGTGGGGCCTTACAGCATCCTCCCTGACGCATGCTCTGTGGGACTTACAGCATCCTCCCTGATCCATGCTCTGTGGGGCCTTACAGCATCCTCCCTGATGCATGCTCTGTGGGGCCTTACAGCGTCCTCCCTGATGCATGCTCTGTGGGGCGTTACAGCGTCCTCCCTGATGCATGCTCTGTGGGGCCTTACAGCATCCTCCATGATGCATGCTCTGTGGGCCTTACAGTATCCTCCCTTATGCATGCTCTGTGGGGCCTTACAGCGTCCTCCCTGACGCATGATCTGTGGGCCTTACAGCATCCTCCCTGATGAATGCTCTGTGGGGCCTTACAGCGTCCACCCTGATGCATGCTCTGTGGGGCCTTAAAGCGTCCTCCCTGACGCATGCTCTGTGGGGCCTTACAGTGTCCTCCCTGACGCATGCTCTGTGGGGCCTTACAGCATCCTCCCTGACGCATGCTCTGTGGGACTTACAGCATCCTCCCTGATGCATGCTCTGTGGGGCCTTACAGCATCCTCCCTGATGCATGCTCTGTGGGGCCTTACAGCGTCCACCCTGATGCATGCTCTGTGGGGCCTTAAAGCGTCCTCCCTGACGCATGCTCTGTGGGGCCTTACAGTGTCCTCCCTGACGCATGCTCTGTGGGGCCTTACAGCATCCTCCCTGACGCATGCTCTGTGGGACTTACAGCATCCTCCCTGATGCATGCTCTGTGGGGCCTTACAGCATCCTCCCTGATGCATGCTCTGTGGGGCCTTACAGCGTCCTCCCTGACGCATGCTCTGTGGGGCCTTACAGTGTCCTCCATGACGCATGCTGTGTGGGGCCTTACAGCATCCTCCCTGACGCATGCCCTCACACACAATACCACCATAACATTCTAAACAGCAAGCTGGTAAGAACATTTTTGTATGTGCACTTACATCATTCTTGATACATGTAAATAAGTGGCATTATTTTTGCAAAAAGTCCATAGCTGCATGATATGCCTCCTAAAGCTGAGAATTCCTCAAATGCATTAAATCTGCAACAGTCTATGGGCCTCATTATGACTTTTGCGTAATGGGTTAACGGGCTCTGCTAATGGAAGCGGACCCATTAAACCCATTATGCAAAATTACGAGATCCCCTCGCGGGACCGGTCAAGGACGCCTGGTAAAACCAGGCGTCGTTACCGGGTCCCGCGAGGGGACCAGGGAGCTAACAACGGGCCGGTGGTAATCGTCCCGTTGTTAGCTCCCTCTCCCATTCCCATTGAGCCCTATGGGGGCTCAGTTGGGAATTAGGAAGGTCCGGGCCCTCCAAACTCGGAATGGCCTGGTAATTCGCCATTCTGGGATCCCGGACCCGGACCCAGTTTTGGTGGCAGCCATGCCGCCAATAGCGGCATGGCTACCGCCAAAGCCGTAATGAGGCCCTATGGATACACTCATCAGATTAAAATGCAGTGACCACTGGCATTAAAACCTTTGACTTGCAAAAGTTTTCTGAATCCTAAAAGTCCTTGCTGCTTCCTGACAGCTATAATCCCTCAAATCCTGGAAGCATGGTTATGCTAATGCAAAACTTAATTATATTAAACAATTGCTGAAATCCATTGCATCCACACGATCATCACTTCTCACATCACAGGTGTTCCATTAACTCAATCAAACACTCTCCCAGAACTATGCACGATTTTCTAATTTGCACCTGTAAAACAACAACATTATAAAATAGCACGTTAGCCATAAACTGTAAACTGTTTAATATCAACCCCCGACCTTTAAGCAATCCTTCCTGTTGCTTAAAAAAAAACCTGCGATCTCCGAAGTGTTTGAGCTCATAATGCATGATGTGATATGGCCGCGCAACAGCTGAAGGCATTTTCAACATCGTGTACTCGCTTGCCAACACACAAGTGCAAAGCTAACCTGGCCCCTGAATACCTGACCAACCGCTTTACCATACATGCATGCTGACTCACTCACTGTCCATCCCTAGATTCAAGTTACAAACAGCAGGAGGAACTAGCTTCTCCGTCCTCGCTGCCAAACTCTGGAACACCCTCACCAACCCAACGCAGAGAGGAGCCTTCCTTCCCTGCCTTCAAACACAAAACTAAAAAATGGCTTGCTGACCTGGACACAGCGATATCCTGCTCATAATGCTTGTTTGTCTATGATCTGTATCACTGCCTACTGTATCCTGAGTACCTGCACTTTTATTGTAACAAATGTCTCATCTGTAATATGGAAGAAATACGTTGTTCTGGAACTTTAACCTTGTAAGAAATGCGCCCAGATGCCTCCGGGTCAGACACACAATATAAATAAATAAATGAAACTAAACTAAACTAAACAGCATGGTACCTTAGGTCATTCCACCAGTAAACTCTGGTAATTCTTAATCAATGTCATGGTTCTTACAATGCATTAAAAAGAACAGCTTGTTTCTCATCGTGCTCTCCATAAACCTCTGACGGCACAGCCTGGCCTCACACATGTAGAGGGGTTCTTTCCCCTAATTGTCATGGCTACAGAGATGAAAGTTGATGGCATTTTCTCTTCATCGATTCTCTCAATGCAACAAATTTGTGTAGAGACTGGATGGGATATTTTTTACACGGACCTTTCCAAAAAATCCCTCCTTCTTTAGACTATATAGTACAGTCAAGGTGTTTGCCTGGTCCTTTATCGTTTCAGGTTTACACTCACTTTTAAATGTATACCATCTTCTTTATGTTTCAACACTCTTCTCTTTTCACCACACAATTTTCTTTTGCAAAAATATCAGTCTTTTTTATTCTTTAAGAAAATATCTGTACAATATAATACGATGGGGGTCATTCCGAGTAGGGCGCAAAAAGATACTGGGCACCGTTAAGGGCATTGGTGCCGGTAAAACCTTTGCGCCCTACTATGAGGTCCCTTTGCGGCCCCGTCCTTAATGCCTGCTTTTACCAGGCGTTATGGACGGGATCCGCAAAGGGACTTCAGAGCCAATAATGGTACCGTAATTTACGGTACCGTTATTAGCACCCTCCCCATTCCCATTGAGCCCTTTTGGGGCTCAAATGGGAATGGGGATTGACATTTTCAATGGGGATTTACTGGTCCCGCAAAGGTCGGACTAGACTGGTAAGTCCCCATTGAACCAGGGCGGACACGGTACCGGTAATGGTGATAGTCATGGCGCTAATAGCGTCATGACTAGCACCAACCTCGGAATGAGGGCCCATATATTTACAAGGTAGGATTGATTGTTGGTTTGACAGTGCCACTGTTGCTCACAGTCTAAAGTTTTCATTTTTAGCAATTCTGCAAGAATAATTATGCAATAAAAACTTTACTTATACATTGAGTTACTCTTCACTCATTCTTTCACGTGTGTTCTAACCTTCATTCCATTCAACCCAACATGTTTCTTTCCACTACAACTCTTTTTTATCAAACTATTATTATGGAAATTCTTCAGGGTTATGCACTCCTATCAACAGTCACATGACACTACTGTTTTAAGTACAGCAGATCTCTAATCTCTTGCAGATTTATTTGTGCTCAGCCTCTTCTCTCGTGGGCTATGTTGTCAATCGGGTGTTTGCCTGGAATGACAAAAGCAAGCTCAATTTTAATTTCTTAATTCCTTTAAGCTTTGTGTGTCCATGCATCATTACTTATATACATCAACTTTCTTTGCCTTATCTTCTCCTTCTTTTGGTATTCACATTTTTCTTGGCTTAATCTTTATGGATAGATCGATCCAGTGATCTTCAATTGTTGCTCTAGACTTTCTGCCTTCTAATGTCTTTCTATTGATTAGAATCAAAACAAACAAGACAACAACTAAGAAACTTCACCTTCATGTTTAATTCTGTTATTTATGTTCTTCTGGTATTTTATCAATTTAATCAGAGCTCATTTTTATATATTGCTCACAGTATTCAAGGTATGCCAGGAAGTTGGGATTTTATTAATTCTCGATCTGTTTCTGGGCAATGCTGGACCTGTTTTCTCTGGCATGCGGTCTAGCGTTTGTAGACTAAAGTGAACAAAGAAAAGAAATAGAGAGAGAGAGCGGAGGTCTCTGTTATTAAACTCTGTCTTGGCATGTCCACGTGTTGTCTTAGCATCAAGTATATGTTTCTTACTCTATTTTGGGGCTACATGCAGTTATTTACTTACCTTCCTACTGGAGATGTATGTTTTTCGCCCGTGCGCACATTTCTTCTGCGTCTTTGGCTTTCTTAACGTGTTGCATGCTTCCTCTTCGATCCTGTTGTCTGCTGTGCTCGCAGTGTTCGCTTTAAGATGCTGCTCGAGCATTGGCGGTATCTATTTGAACTTACATATTTCGCATTATTGTATCCATGGATACTGTGTGTCTTCTCATGTTTTAGGGTACTTTCCTCTAGTTTTTCCTCCATCCAGTATATCAATCAATCAGCCACGTGGGTGTCACACCGCGGCCGTGGAAACTCTGGGCAAGATGGAGGCGATATTGAGCCTCTCTACCGGTCCGTTTGACGCTCTAGTCGTCTTGGACCGGCAGGTATAAGAGGAGACCACGCCCCCTGCAACTCGCGTTGCAACTCGCATTCGTCGGTCTATTGACTTTCGCTTTGTTGCAGTGCCTCACTTACAAGTTTTTCCCTTGAATTTGCCTGTGCCTTCCCTGGTTATCCCCTCTCGTTCAGACCCCTTTTTCTCCTGTCCAGCCTCTTTCACGAGTTTCTCTTACCTTCGGTCTGCCTTTCCGCGGCTGTTTGTTCCCGACTAGGGCTCACTTTTCGAGTGCGCCTTCCGGTTTCTGTTCCTTTAATTTCTACCTCGGGGTCTAGTGAGCTCTGTTTACCATCCGCTGTGTTTCTCGGGTCAGTCACATTCTTTTCTGTGTTTCACCCACCTTCTATTCTCTCTCGCTATCTCTCTCTCTCGCTCGCTCTCTCTCTCGCTCTCTCTCTCTCTCTCGCTCTCTCTCGCGCTCTCTCTCTCGCTCTCTCTTTCTCTCGCTCTCTCTTTCTCTCGCTCTCTTTCTCCCTGGATTTCTCGGGTACTCTCACCTGCTTGTTATCTTCATCTCTTCTTGTTTTCTCCAGATTCCTATTGTGGCTATCCTTACCTCTTTAGCCTCCTGTATCCTTTTCCATTTGCCTCCTGTTTGGAATAGTTCCTTGCTTCCAGCGAGCTGCCGCCCCCCATTCTCTCACAGAGCATCGCTTGGAGCGAACCCTTATCCAGGAGGATCAGGCCTTCGTTTAACTTGCTGTTTCACCTGATACGGGACTACACCAGCCTCTCCAGTCTTCCCATCGGATCGGCCAATCCCATCAACTAACACACAGGGTTTTTTCTGCCATCAGGCTTTTTCCCTGTTTGAGGAACGGACTCCCCTGGGTTCACCTGACTGCCAGATCAATAGGCGGGCTAGGTGGCCTCGGGGGGAGAACGTCCCTATGTCTTCGAACGCAAGAAGGGAAGAAGAACTATCAGGTCAAGTGACGAAAGAGAGAGTCCCCAGACGGAAAGAAGAAGGAGACCGAGGCCATCAAACCCCACTGAAGACCCAGGTGAGGAGTCTCAGGGGGAAGGAACTTCAGCATATACTGACAGTGGGTTAGTTAGTCATGGTCATTGTGTTTCACATATAAGGTTTGCAAATGATGTTACTATGGTTATATTTCCAGCTATTAGGCTTTAATAATATTTCTCTTTTATTTTATACCTCCTGTTCATTGAGTCCAGTTTCCATGCTTTTAGTGATGAAGATCAGTTATTTTTCTTTCTGTGTTAGTCTTCTTGTATCGTTGTTGATATCAATGCTTTGCTTTACTTGGTAAATCATTGTCCATGTCAGTTCTTCTGCTTTGTGTATATATATCCACAAAGTGATTGACCAGCGGAGCAGTATAAATTCTATATCTGATACAGCTTTTAGGCTCTATGATCCGTGTTTTTATTTTTATTTCTGTTTTCCCTATATACATTTTTTGCACGGACACCATATTGCATAAATAACCATTTTGGAATTGCAATGTGTTTATGCTTGGCTTGTTATCTCCATGGATTTTTTAAACTCAGATCTAGTTCTTTGCTTTTGTTCGTCTGTTTACAGTACACATATTTTCCACTGGGGAAATGACCTTTCGGACATTACAGTCCCCAGCTTTCGGTCAGAGTTTGTTGTTTCTCTATTTGTTGTGCTTTAATTTAATTCCGCATTATTTGGTCTTTAATGCTTTTGCTTCTTTTGTAGGCAATAAGTGGTCTTTCCAAGGGTTGTTTACCTTTCACTATTATTTTCCAATTTCTGTTAATAATCTTCTTGATTTGATTTGACAGATTAATTTATGCATTGACAAACACTATGTTGTCTTCATTTCCTTCTTTCTCTTTCTTTTTGTGCTCAAGTAGGGCTTCTCGATTGTTGTTATCCACTCTTTTCATGGCGTGTGCTGTTAATTTGGCTGGAAATCCTATCTTGTGTAGTTTTTCTTTAATATCGTCACTTCTTGTTTGTAGTCTGTTCTCTTTGTGCTGTTTCTTTTCAGTCTTCAAAATTGTCCCAACAGTGGATTATCCTGTACATGTCTAGGATGAAAGCTGTTGTAATATAGGATTTAATTTTTGTCTTTTGGTTTTTATAAGGTTTTAAATACAGTATGTTGTTCTCGGTGTCAACTTTTATCGTTAGGTCTAAATAATTGATTTTGTGTCTGTTTTGTGCACTGGTAAACTTCAGACATCTGTCTTGCTTGTTTTTGCCAGTTATAGAAGGAAGATGCTACTTCTTCATTTCCTGTCCAAAGGACAAAAATATCATCTATGTAACGTTACCACAACCTAAGGTATTTTTTAAAAGGATTGGTCTCTTTGAATATAACTTTTTCCTCAACTCTCTCACATACCATTGACGTCACCACCATCCAGGCAACTGATGCAGTGAGAGGCTCTCTGTTGGCCTAACCACCGGAATGGAGTCCAAACCATTTTCACCCCAAAAAATGGACAACAGACATCTACAAGCTGCTCCTTCAACTCCAAGCCATTTTATTAAATCTTTTTTTGCCCTATGACATGGGCTCCAGACCTCCAGCAGCTGCTCCGGGCCCCATCCTCAAATGCGGGTGAGTGTGCTAAATGCTCACTAACAGCCTGTTCACTATTACCATTAATCACAGATCTTGGGAAACGCTGTGTTCTGCGCTGGTTCAAAGCAGTGCTCTCACACTTCTCCTTCAGTTACCTGCCCCATAGCAGAGATAGTCTTCTGCCCTTGGAGTCTTTAAGAGAGCTCCCTCACCCTTTGCTTCTCTTCCTGCTGGAAGCTATCCTCCCTCTCCCAATAAGCGGTGACATCATAATCGTCATATTACTCCCGAGCAGTGGGCAACTCGCTCCTCTGATTGCTCTAGGAGTGCAGCCACACTCACTTGCCTTCCTTGCCAGCATCTCCTTACTCTGGCAGCATCTCACGCTCATGGGTAGTGGGACATATGTGCTTGGGTGTGTAAGGATATTTAGCAAACAGCACAGAGTACAGCGCTACTGCACAAGTAGCAAAATTTTTTTTGCAGCACCACCACCACAAGGGTGCGGTGCATTGCTATATGGGTTAGCAGATTAACAAGGAAAGACAGGCTATTCAGTCAAAAACGATTTTAACATATAAAATGAAAATCTATTTTTACAGTTAAAAGCACACGTGTTCATTTAAAAATGCACACTATTTTTCACCTGAAATGCCTATGGTGCGAGAGACACATTTGAAAATTAACAGCTAACCTATTAACCATTAACCTGACTAATAAAACCTTATTTAATATAACCCACTAATAAAATGTGTTCTCCACTGCAGAATTAGGCATACTCTGAAAACCATTTAAATGTGTGTGCAGATTTTTCTCTTCTCTTCTCTGCCTGATTCTCCGTGTTTTTGTGCACAGTAACTGCAGGAAGAAGGAAGTCAGATTTGCAACAATTGCAAATGTATAAGCGAAGCTATTGTTGAAGAGTAGGAGGATGAGAGATGATGGATTTCATTGGGGACACGTCATACAGAGGGCTGAGAGGAAAGTTTTAGTGGGCAGTATCAGGGAAAAAGACAGGCAGACATCTTTCTGCACTACTGGGGAGAAGACATGGCTGTGGGGTCCTGACTGAATGCAGATTCATGTGTCCTGCTGCAGTCGAGATTGGGGAGAGCTGAAAGAAAAACCTTTCCACTGGCTGAGGCATTCCTATCTGAAAAAGCTGAGAATTCCAGGCAATGACCCCGGCTTGAGAAGGCAAGCGTTCCTTTTTGCTGGAGTTAATCCAAGAGAGCCACATTCACAAAGAGAACAACTAAAAAGATAAGGTAATGAGAAGTGTGGGAGCTGAGTGTGTACGGTAATATGCAGTCAGTGTAGGATTCCTGTGCGTGTCTTAATCAAATACCAATGTTGCAATTTGAGTTCTGTTCTCCGCCACGCACTTTGCAGTGTGTCATAGACAATGCTTTGACTGTACCATTTTATTTATTTCTGTAAAGAATGAGATCGTGTCTAAATGCAGCTTTTATAATACAGAAAATATTTGAAAACAGACGGGTGTTTTATTTTCTATTTACCATTACAATGCCGATGATGTGGGGAGATTTTTAAACAGTGCAATGGTCATTTTAAGACAGATGTGTGCATGTCAGAATCAGTATGAATAATTGTGAGTGACTGTAGCATAGCTTGTTGGAGGTACATGAGCCAACGGGAAGAGAGACTCTCTGAACATAGCTCCCTACCGTATATAAGGTAGTGGAAATTACCACAAGACTACCACATATAGCTCTCTGTCGTAAATAAGTCAGTGAGTTCGCCCATGGTGGCACACCAACACTATCACTGGAAATGTGGTATTCCTAGAATGCAGGTCTGAGGTCTCTCTAGTGATCACACGAAAAATCTAAGCAAAGATAAGGGATTCTGGACATTGGGGCCACAAATAAAACAAGGGAATTATGCTCACCAAAATACCACCAACCACGTATACCAAATATGCAGGTCTGGGTGCTGAAATAATGCATGTCCATTGTATTATTGTTGCACATGGCCAAATCTGAATACAAAGAGTGATTATCGCTAAGTTATTTTTCGGCGGTAATAAAATACCGTCAGGCCCCAAATCTCCACAAAATACCCTACATACTTATGGTGCGTTGCAGGCCGGGAAAGTGATCATAGAGTACCTACTGGGCGTGGCAAGCGTGTCTCACACTGCCATTTGCACATTAAAGGGAACCCATTTTATAATAGCAGTGTGCCACTAAAAACGAATTTCAGAATGTCACAAAGGGAAACCACATTCTCAGATCTAGTGCAATATTTAGAGGCAAAGTTATTTGCACATGGGAATTGGTCTTCGAATAGCACGTTAGAATGGAGTAACCGCATTCAGGGTGAGGTGCAGAAAGAAAAACTAGACAATATTTTTGCAGAAGGCAGCATAATTCAGGTCTGCCTTACAAGATTATTGAATGCAGCCGATAAAAGTGCAGAGAAAGACTGTTTAATACGGCTATGCGGCAAAATATGGTTTATTTTAAACAAGTCCCTGCGAATGCAAGAGAATGATACTCAGCTAATTAACAGGTTAAAGACTGAATTAGAGGGGGCAAGTAAAAATCAGGAAATGTTGAGAGCAGAATTGGATGTATGCCAAAAAGACATGCAATTAAAATGCAGAGACTTTGATACTCAGTTATCCAAAAGCAAGAAACAATTTGAAGATAGTGAGCAAGAATTGACACACTTAAAAGCCTTAGTGGATCACATTAGGCAGGATAAAGATGAGGTTGTTTCAGAAATGCAGATTTTACAAAAAGAACATTGTGAAAAAGAAGGTGATCTCCAGAGTGCAGAACAAGAAATGATTAAAATGATTCAAGAAAGAGACAAAAGAAATAAAGAGTTCAATGAATGCCAAATGCAAATGTGCGACATGCAGGAGGCGATTAATAAAATGAGCGATGAAAATAATTATTTGCAGAATGAAGCAACTAGACTCCTTAAAAAGTGTAAGGACTTAGAACAGCAAATGTGCATTCCCAGGTCCCAGGAGAGGCGGCAGGGTACCACATTCAATGGAGTGGAGGTGAATTCTAGCTCTGCCCAAAGAGCTAGTGCCCCAGTGACTGGGCCGGTGACTGAACTTGGTTGCAGCGCCCTTGGGGGATTTGATACTCCCATTGGGGGCAGCCACCAATCTCATACACCTGAAAACAGGATTGAATCACAAAATAGTGCAATTCCATGCATTGCAACAAGTAGCCCCATAAAAATAATGAAATCCATTAAAGCCCTGATCAAACCATTTAAAAAGGGAGGTGAATGCTGCATTGAGGATCACTTAGAAGCGGTGCATGACATTTTTAAAGCACTCCAGATACCTAGGGAACAGTACAGACAATATTTTCATTTAACTTTAGATGCCCCGACGGCCAGCATCATAAGGGGATTAAATGAACAGCAGAATATGACATGGCAGGAGTTTGAAAAAGAAATTAGGCGTCATTTTTCTCCTTTTCAGTCATTGCAGGAGGCAAAGAAAGTCGCGTACACAATTACTGCTGGACCTAATACTTCCCCTCGCCAATTTTTACAAGACTTAAAAAGAGCATTCTCTCGCTTTGATGTATCTTTTGACTCAAATTCCAATGAGTTTAAAACTGCATACTTCTATGGGCTACAGAAAGACATCATATCCCAATTGGTCCGTGAATTTGACCGTGACAAGTCCCTTGAATGGATTGTACATCAAAGCACAAAGCTATATGAGGTACTCTATTGTCAGGGTAGAGAAAGTGATAAAATGAAAGATACTAGGCCTAAATCTAAAGAACCCTCAGCCACAGTAATGGAAATCAGGTCAGCCAAAATGTCCCTTGAGTCTGCTCAAAGTCAAGGTAAAAATGTGACACCTGAACAAAGGGGTAATCAACAAGGATCGCCATTTCCTGTACCAATGTTCCAATCACATGATCCTAGTAATAGAGAGAGCTACATCAGCCCTAGGTACTTAGGGGATAGACCCAGGGTAAGATACCGGTCTGATATGGCAGGTATGAACAATAACCAGAGACAAAATCAAGATCAAAGAAATGATGGTCCCTACCAGTCATTGGGGACACAGAGCAGATTTGATCCCAGCACCATGATATATGGTAATCAGGATAGGCCCCGATATGTGGATCGATTTACTGATAATGGAAATCAACATAGGGGCCAGTACCCACAATCTGAGAGACAGGACATGAGGCAAAACGTGAACTACAGTCCACGCCAGTAGGATGATTCCCCACCAAGGGACTATAATCAAAGGATGGGTGCAACCCGCTTCCCTCCACAAATGAATCAAGAGTTCAGAAACCATCCCAACCGGTATCAATCACCTGAGAGGTATCAGAATAGATCCAATCAGGGGGAAAACAACCAATATCGACCTAGGCCACAGAAAGAGGATCCTAGAGAGATGGAAAGGTTCCAGTGCCTTGAGGCCCAAGTGAAAATGTTAGCTGAGCAAATAGGAAAGCTCTTTACAGCGCAAAAACAACCTTCCAAAGAGGGGGCTGATGGCCATAGCAATGACCGGGGGGCTTCCGAAAAGTGACTAAGTACTCATGATAACTGCAGTGCCAAAATGACAGATTGCTCTGATATAATTTTGCATAACGACTCTGAGATGCCTAATGGATTAAAAATGAAAGTACCAGTAAATGAAATTGTGACAGAAAGTGCAAATACTTCTAAAAAAGAGGTACGGTTTAGCTTAGAGCTAAATAAAACAGTAAAGATTTGCACAAATGAAAAAGAAACATTAGGAATTCCAAAAGAACAAAGGAACAGATTTAAGAAAAATGACTCGTGCATGGGGAATACCAGTGAACAGGGAGTAAGTGGGGATGCCATAGCTCCTTCCCTGGGCAAGCAAAACAATGACCAAACACAGACAGAAAAAGGAAATACTCACAAGGAGGGTACAAGTCAATCACCTGAAGAATTCTTTGAGCCACATATTTTTGAAGAGGCTGAAAGGGCTGGTATTACACTAAATGATCACAAATGCACAGAATTAAAAAATGACAAATTGCTGAATGATGTTGTTACACATGTTCAGTTGGAAGGTTGTAATGTGGTCTCTGATGTTACCCAGATGGATGGGCGAACAGTGGCCACACTCCAAAAAACTTCTGATCATGGAGAAATGAATAAAATATCTCGCACAGAAATGGGTAAAAAGGAGGGAAAAATGTCTTTTCATTTACCAATGTGCTTAGCCAAAAGTGAAAAAGACCTGAGAAAGGTGAGCCCTGAAATCAGTAAGAATTCACATTTCTTATGTGTATTAGAGGAAGTTGAGGACAGATATTATGCACCCATCACTGTAGAAGAAAAATGCCACACCTTCGCTATGATTGACACTGGCGCACAGGCCACAATTATGTCCAAGGAGCTGGTAAAGAGTATCAATGAAGGGAGGCCTCCACAGAGTCAGATCACAGTGAAAGCAAATCAAGGCCCAGTGCATAACTTTAATGGGGAGGAGGTGCCCATCATAGGTGTAACTGAGGTTGACATAAAAATAGGAAAGCACAGAATGAAACAAGAGGTATTGATCACATCTATTTGTGAAATTCCATTTCTGATGGGGACAGATTGCCTGAAAAGATTGTCTCCTCTCATAGATGGGGTGAATGGAGTGCTGTGGTCCTTAACCAAAAAACCATTGAGGCCTAAGAAACTAAAATCACAAAACAGCAATATAAATGAATGTCACACCGTTGCCAAAACAAATGATGCTGTGGAGGTATATCTCCAGAATAGCTGCATACCTAGTGTCACTGTTATATTAATGTGTCAAGACAAAGATCAGAGCGACAATGAAAAACTACCTGTACAAATATACTTGGACCCAAGGAAAGATTGGCAGACTGCTATAGATGAGCACACATTACGTTTTTACTTAAAAGAGAATACATGCAAACAGAATATTGTTCCTAAAACAGATTCAGAAAAACACATTACCACTCTGGCAGAAATACACATGGAAGATGAGCAACCATGGGTTCACGTTGGTATAAATGATTATCTTAAAACAATAAAAGCCACTTTAGCGCTTGAACATGAAAGGAGTTTCATTAATGAGAAATTGTTGCAAAAAATTATGGAGAGGGAAGAAATCCCGAAATTTAGGATTAAAAACCAATATGTTTCTGGGTTGGACAGTCCAGACATTGAAAACCGAATTGCAGGCAGATGCATGCTTAAAATTAGCATTGGGCAGAAAATAATTTACCATAATGTATGGATAGTGAGTGGAGCACAAAATGAATTTTACATGGGCAATGACATCATGCACAGAATGTGTATGGTGTTAGATTTCCTTAATCAAAAATTATGGTCACGCCTAGGTGGTCCGGCACCTGAATTTGAAGACAAAAGAAGGGCTTATCATTGTGCACAACTGGTTCCTTATGCCATCGAATTACAAATAAGGAAAGATACTATTATTCCTGCATTTACAAAACAGTTTGCAATAACACTGAAATGCAAAAATGGGCAGCAGATGAAAGGCTCTGATGCATTTGTATGCCTGAATGAATCCATAAAACAGCAAGGCCTGGATTATGAATACATTCCATTGGTAGACATTGGTGAGGGATCTGTAAAAATCATGGTAAATAATAAAGGTTGTCAGGATATTCATTTAGAGGAAAACTCCCCATTAGGAATGGCCATACAAAAATCACATTATACGGCAGATTTAAATAACATGGTGATTGGGAATATTCCTGAAAAATATGTAGATGCCAAGGGCGAGTTGCCAGAACACCTGGACTCTCAGCCCAAAGGAATATTTAAAATTCATTCTGTGTATCCTTATGATTCAAATGAGACAGTGTGCTGCCATCAAGAGGATTGCATAATATTTAATTTAAATGAAAATGAAACAGGAAATCAGCCCATTGAAGTGGAAGCTGATATGCCAAAATATTTAAAAGTGGCAGCTCTACAAAAAGACACAGCCACACAGTTAGAGGAAAGCGCTGAGATTCCTTTACCAGAAGAGTTTCCAGAATTTTCCAGAATGGTAGAAGAGCAGATCTCCTTAGCGGATGCATGTGACAGCGATGAGGATCGAGACGACCTGAGGGAAATATTTATGGAGTTTAAGGATGTATTTGCAAAAGATGCTTATGATTGTGGTTTAACTGATTTACATGTGGCCACACTACCAGAAGGTTGTAGCAGAAATCCAGTGTTTGTACGCCAGTATAGACTACCGCTGGCATGTTTAGAATCATTGGCAGAGATTATTAAAAATTTGGAATCACGGGGAATAATCAGGCCCATTCATAGCACATCCAATACGCCTATTTTAGGTGTGTTAAAGCCAAATGGTCAATGGCGGCTGTGTGCAGACTTAAGAGAGTTAAATAAAAGAGTACCAGTATCTAGATGGCCACTACCATTCATTGATCAGGGCCTAGCTCAGATACATGGTTCAAAGGTATTTACCACATTAGATCTCACCTCTGGATATTGGTGTGTGCCATTGGCAGAGGAGATACAACACTTATTTTCCTTTACATTTGACAGGACTCAATATGCCTGGCTTAGAGCTCCGTTCGGGTACATCAATAGTGGGAGTGAATTTGGCATATTTTTGAGAAAGGCCATGCCGGATGCAGCGGAAAGAGGAATAATAGTTTATGTGGATGATGTCCTGATAAAAAATGAAAACCTTAAAAGCCATTTTGATGAAATAAGACATGTGCTTGGCCAATTGCAGAAAGCAGGCGCCAAAGTATCTTTGCAAAAAGCACAATGGTGCAAGAAAAAAGTGAACTTTCTAGGTCATGAAGTGACTGAACATGGGCTAAATCCACAAAGGAAGAAAATAGAGGCCATACAAAGATTAAAAGATCCTAAAAATGTGAAAGGAGTAAAAAGTTTATTAGGGATGACAGGCTATAACAGAAAGTTCATTGAGAATTATGCAGAAATCACTCAACCATTGACTAAACTGCTTAAACTAAATACTCCCTGGAGATGGGAAAGAGAGCAGTCTGATGCAGTGGCTAGATTGAAGGAATGTCTTGTAAAGGCACCATGTTTAGCATACCCCATAAAGGACAGGGATTTCTTTATAGAAATAGGCTTTTCTGAACATTGTATGTCAGCAGTGTTATCACAAAAACACGATTTGAATCACAAAACCATTGCATATGCAAGTAAGGCATTTTCCCAAGTTGAAATGAAATTTAATGAATGTGAGAAGGCCCTATTAACCACTGTGTGGGCGCTACAACATTTTCGCCCCATTGTTCAGGGAGAAAAGGTGATTATTGAAACAAATCATCAACCTTTGCAATTTTTAGAGAGTAAAAGAATTAGATCAGGCAATCTAGCGCAATCCAGAATCACTTCATGGACGCTGGCATTACAAGGTTTTCCCGTAGAAGTGAGATATGGACAAAATAAAAAGAGCCCAATTGCTCAAGGGTTAGCTGACTTACATGACTGTGCAGCTGAACAAATACCAAATGAAATGGAAGTGGAAACTAGTTTGCAGGAATTTGAACAATCATCACACAAAGCTTTTGATGAAAAAACATGCAAGGATTTGCCAACTGTATATGTGGATGGTTGTGCTTTTCACATTGAAAATGACAGTAATAAACAATTAGTGGCAGGAATAGGAAATGTCTGGTTGAAATGTGAAGGCGTTCCTAGTATAGGGATGAGGATTGGAGATAGGAGCAGTCAGGTGGCGGAATTGGCAGCCATCTATAAAGCAATTGCTACTGCAATTGATAAAAAGTTCAGTGAAATTGTCCTGGTGACTGATTCTGACTATGCACGGAATAGCTTTGTGGAGTATTTGCCTGGTTGGAAAGCAAGAGGCATGGTTACATACAACAAAAAGCCACTTAAACATGGAAAAATGATACAAGCCATAGACAAATTGGTGTCAGAAAATAATTTAACAATATACTGGAGAAAAATTCGTGGGCATTTAAAAACACCAGGAGAGGATAAGGAGGGAAATGATAAGGCAGACCATCTGGCTAAGATTGGGGCTGTGATGGGAGAATTGCTACCTATTGATTATTTAATGGGTGAAATACAAATTGATGCAGTCACACGTTCTAAAGCACCAAAGGAGGTAGATCAACCGGTGGTGCAGTGGAGTCATGACACGCCAGACCAAGATTTGATTGAGGCACAAAAGAATGATCAAATTTTGGGAATCTATTATAATCATTTGATAGATCCTGAACAAAATCCTGTAACAGAAAAAGATTGTATGGGAAAAGAAGAGTTGAGGGTGTTATTAAAGAACAAAACACGAATTAGATTACAGGATGGGCTCATGATTAGAGAGTCCATAACAGGGCAAATACAGTGGGTAGTACCCCTTTCATTCAGAGGACTAATGCTACACCATGCACATGATGCCATAACTGCAGGCCATAGAGGTTCACAAAAAACATTAGAAATACTAAAAGATTATGCTTACTGGCCTCATATGTCCCAAGATATGGAATTATATACTAGAGGATGTCTAGTATGTGCCCAATTTAAACCTGCTTCACCAATGCATAGAGCACCATTGATGAAAAGAGGCCTAACTCTCCCATGGTCAGATTTGCAAATAGACTATGTAGGTCCTTTAAAAAGGTCGAGCAGGGGACACCGTTATATTTTGAGTGTGGTATGTTTGATGTCGAAGTGGATTGAGTGCATTCCTGCACCAGATTGTAGTGCGCAAACAGCCGCCACATTACTGGTGAACCATGTGTTCTCAAGGTTTGGGTTGCCACAAAGAATTGAGTCAGACAGAGGAAGTCATTTCACAAGTACTCTAATGAGTAAGGTATGGCAAATACTAGGTGTGAAAAGGAAACTACATATCGCATATCGGGCGGCGTCTTCAGGTACAGTTGAAAGAAGCAATAGGTCTGTTGTGGATATTTTAAAGAGATTTGTGGCAGAAGCAGGTTCCAGCTGGGATTTACGTTTACCGTTGGTTCTGATGGCAATCAGGTCGACTCCTGCCAAAGCAACAGGTGTTAGCCCCCATGAGGTCTTGACAGGTAGGAAAATGGTGTTACCACAACACCTACTATACAGAACACATGAGCAAACTCTAGTGAGTGCATCCACGGTTCATGAATATATTGATGAACTGAGGAGGCATTTGCAACATGCATTTGCTTTTGTGCAGAGAAATCTGGAAAGGGCTGCTGACAGTGCTAAGTCACATTATGACAAAAAGACATCAGTAAAGGAATACAATGTAGGGGATCAGGTGTACAAGTTTCATTTTGGAAAAAGTAAACAGAAAAATTCTAAATTTCTAGCAGCCTGGCAGGGGCCATTTCGAATTATAGATAAAGTCTCTCCTGTAGTGTATAAAATTTTGAAAAATGAAGGTGAAACAGCAATAGAGCAGTTTGTCCATGTAAATCAAATCAAACCATGCCATCCCAGGCATGAGATCAGGCAGCTTGAGCATGTAGAAACAGATAGAGTCCCTTGAGAAAATAAATGGGTGTAATCAGGAGGCAGTGACAAAGAAGTTAAAAAAAAAAGTTGATTGTTATGATGGCACATAAACACTGTAATATATGTAAAAATATATAACATAAACAAATAAATAAATAAATAAATAAATAAATAAATAAATAAATAAATGCACATATAACGGAAGCTCGTGGTTGGTGTGCAGAGAGAAAGTGTATTAAATATTGAATGCTGTTTTATATGTGTTTGTTTTCTTTTAACTTGTGTTTAATTTCAGAAGAAAGAAAAAAAAAAACGAAATATTTTTACCAAGCATGTTTTATTTTTGGCAAAAGGATGAAGTTAGTATTGTGCTATGTACTTAATCTGTTTATTTTCTATTTTGATTTAGACAATTAACATTATTTGGTCGGAGGTTCCGGGATCAGAGGCCACGGGAGACGATGGAGTCCTGGAGTCCCCTGGATGAAGACCAAAAGATGCCTGCCTCCAGGTGGAGGTGAAGACAAAATAACCGGAATGCCAAAAGAGATGACTACTGTGGATTCAAGATTGCCAAGATGAAAGAGTACTCGAATGAACCGAATAACATCGCTGGTCGGGACATACCAAAAGAGACAAAACAAAAGTTCCGGCATATGGAGTTCCACGTATTTATTATTTTAATTATTTATTTTAACTTGTTATATTACTTATTTGTTTTAGTTAGTTGTTTTATTTCATTGTTTTTAATTGACTTGGAAAATTTAAACTTAAAGTAATGCCACTTCCACTGAGAAGGCAAATGTGGAACATTTTATGAACTGATGGACTCAGATGAAATATTGATTGAAAATTTTCATTGATGCACATGAATATTCATTTTGTTGGATTGCTATATTGTAAAAAAAATAGAACAAGTTGTTTTTAGGAGTTGGCTTGGATTATAGCCAAGTTCTAAAAACAAAAGGAGGGTATATGTAAGGATATTTAGCAAACAGCACAGAGTACAGCGCTACTGCACAAGTAGCAACATTTTTTTTGCAGCACCACCACCACAAGGGTGCGGTGCATTGCTATATGGGTTAGCAGATTAACAAGGAAAGACAGGCTATTCAGTCAAAAACGATTTTAACATATAAGATGAAAATCTATTTTTACAGTTAAAAGCACACGTGTTCATTTAAAAATGCACACTATTTTTCACCTGAAATGCCTATGGTGCGAGAGACACATTTGAAAATTAACAGCTAACCTATTAACCATTAACCTGACTAATAAAACCTTATTTAATATAACCCACTAATAAAATGTGTTCTCCACTGCAGAATTAGGCATACTCTGAAAACCATTTAAATGTGTGTGCAGATTTTTCTCTTCTCTTCTCTGCCTGATTCTCCGTGTTTTTGTGCACAGTAACTGCAGGAAGAAGGAAGTCAGATTTGCAACAATTGCAAATGTATAAGCGAAGCTATTGTTGAAGAGTAGGAGGATGAGAGATGATGGATTTCATTGGGGACACGTCATACAGAGGGCTGAGAGGAAAGTTTTAGTGGGCAGTATCAGGGAAAAAGACAGGCAGACATCTTTATGCACTACTGGGGAGAAGACCTGGCTGTGGGGTCCTGACTGAATGCAGATTCATGTGTCCTGCTGCAGTCGAGATTGGGGAGAGCTGAAAGAAAAACCTTTCCACTGGCTGAGGCATTCCTATCTGAAAAAGCTGAGAATTCCAGGCAATGACCCCGGCTTGAGAAGGCAAGCGTTCCTTTTTGCTGGAGTTAATCCAAGAGAGCCACATTCACAAAGCGAACAACTAAAAAGATAAGGTAATGAGAAGTGTGGGAGCTGAGTGTGTACGGTAATATGCAGTCAGTGTAGGATTCCTGTGCGTGTCTTAATCAAATACCAATGTTGCAATTTGAGTTCTGTTCTCCGCCACGCACTTTGCAGTGTGTCATAGACAATGCTTTGACTGTACCATTTTATTTATTTCTGTAAAGAATGAGATCGTGTCTAAATGCAGCTTTTATAATACAGAAAATATTTGAAAACAGACAGGTGTTTTATTTTCTATTTACCATTACAATGCCGATGATGTGGGGAGATTTTTAAACAGTGCAATGGTCATTTTAAGACAGATGTGTGCATGTCAGAATCAGTATGAATAATTGTGAGTGACTGTAGCATAGCTTGTTGGAGGTACATGAGCCAACGGGAAGAGAGACTCTCTGAACATAGCTCCCTACCGTATATAAGGTAGTGGAAATTACCACAAGACTACCACATATAGCTCTCTGTCGTAAATAAGTCAGTGAGTTCGCCCATGGTGGCACACCAACACTATCACTGGAAATGTGGTATTCCTAGAATGCAGGTCTGAGGTCTCTCTAGTGATCACACGAAAAATCTAAGCAAAGATAAGGGATTCTGGACATTGGGGCCACAAATAAAACAAGGGAATTATGCTCACCAAAATACCACCAACCACGTATACCAAATATGCAGGTCTGGGTGCTGAAATAATGCATGTCCATTGTATTATTGTTGCACATGGCCAAATCTGAATACAAAGAGTGATTATCGCTAAGTTATTTTTCGGCGGTAATAAAATACCGTCAGGCCCCAAATCTCCACAAAATACCCTACAGGTGTCAGTGGGCCTCTCTCTCCTTTATGATGTGATTGTGTGCCCTGCAGCTCCCGCAACAGTCACCACTCATCTCTCTTTTTCCGTTGACAGGCACCTGTGCTTCTCTTGGGTTCACTTGAAGATGCTAAGCAACCATAAGTTGCGCCACCACCATGCACTGCTAACACTAACACCCAGGACACCAAAAATGACATCATAAATGTCATTGATCACATCACTGATGACATCACATATTAAATTAATTGTGATAAAAAGTTCCTACATGGTGTTGCATTTATAATGTTGGTAGCAAGATCTCAGGGGTGATTGGGAGACCTATCATGAAGTACTTCATGTATTGAAGAATGTACACATCTAAATAAAATATTATATTGGTGTGTTATTGTTAATACAGGAACCTAATCATACATACACATAGGAAATGGCTGTGGCATGCAACATAGAAGTACAGTATGTTTAATTTGACAGTTTTGGTTACTAAAATAATGAATGCTGCTTTGGCATACCTTTTAGTAATGTTAAACATGGAATAAATAGTAATAAATCAAGAATTACTACATACATGTGTTAGTACAAAGAATACATATGAAGACCCACAATGCATACAAATCAGAGGCACATACAGGGACAGTAACGTAAGCAAAGAAGAAACATCACCAGAAAATGTGAATAAGATTAAAGTTCATCATTATGTATACAAATGAATTGTGTGATTGAAGGCTGCTTATTGCTCAATATATGTGCACTATGAGTTGAGAACATACAAGAAGGTTAATGTCTAGATACATAGCGCCTTTTCAATGTTCATATTCTGACTGTTAGTAAACAGAACCGCCTGGCCTACATATGTCAGTCAACAAAAACAAGTGGCACAGATATGTGATGTCATCAATGATATTTGTGATGTCCTCTTTGATGTTCTGTGTGTTAGTGTTGGCAGTGCATGGTGCTGGCACAAGTTATGGTTGCTTAGCTTACTATAATTGGCTAATTTCAGGGGGGTTTGGTTTTACTTGTAACCATAACATCCATTTAACAATGTTTTTTCACTGAATTTCCTAGGTTTTTATTAGTGCAACTTAACCATAATGTCCCTTTAATAACGTGTTTTCACAAGAGAATGAAGTTTGCAAGGTAGCTAAGCCCCAGCATATAAGGTCGGAGGCAGAACAGAGGAATTCATAAGAAATGAAGGACATGCAAGTTACATTTCCAACAATTTCCAACAATGAGTTGCAAAGTGGACTGATGATGAGCAGTTCACAAAGGTGAGAACCCTAAGATGGGGCCAATCGCTTAGGTCAATGGGGAAGGATGTAAACGTGATAATTTCAATGTCACACGGTCACACCTCACATAGGGTTTGGTCAAACACGACGAAGTCTTTCACTCCACACATAATCCTCCTGGAACAATCAATTGCAAGTCGTGTTCGACTGATACATGTTTAAAAGAGTGTTATCCAATCTGAAAGTATGTGAAAGGAGACGATCTCGATGCCAATGAGCTAACCGATTAGCATTCCAACTCATCACGAGGTTAGAATAGGCCAAGAGAGGTAGGAAATATATGGGAGCACCCGTAGTGCAAATGACAATGACCAATGAGAAACTTTGAAAATGTAATCGCACTGTAACATTTGTTGTCTTTTCTTTTCTGTAATTTGCTATATAACTGGCCATCTTACAATTCATAGTTGAATGTCTTTTTAGATGATTCCCTACCTAGAATGTTATAACACATTTTAGTTTTCCTCATATCTTGTGCATTCATTTTTTGGCTCTTTTTTGGATTGATTTTATTACCTGGAGTGGGACTAGCCTTGCACAATTTTGCAAAGTTACCTTTTAGGACCCTCCTGTCAGAACCACACGAAGATCCTTATGGATGCAATGGATAAAGCATCATCCCAGTTATACTCAGAAGAAACCAAGATGGCGCCTTTTTTGTTCCGTTCTTCCAAATCCAATGCAGCAGTCTAGTTCTTTCCAAGATGGCGACCGCCATCTACCCGAATCTATTTAGTGCATTCAGGACTTCGGGTAGGTGCGTCGCTACTTGGCTACCTTGTGTGCTTATCGCTACGCTCCTGTTATTCTTCCTTTCCCTTCATACCTTGCCTTCTCCGTTTACCTCCTCATTCCTCCTACAGTTGCTCCTCACTGTGCTTCCTGCATTCCTTCCTTTCCACGGCGCTGCCGGTGCCGTTCCGTTCCTGTCCGGCTCCCTCCTCCTTGTTGCTGCTTGCAGCCGCTGCAGATTTTTTTCACGGAAGGATTCCATCTCTTCCTATTTTGTTGCCGCCTGCAGCCGCTGTGGATTATGCTCACGGAAGGATTCCATCTTACCTTCAGCTTCACAGAAAAACATTGGACACTGCTAAGGCATCTCAACAGTGGGTTTTCTTCCCTTGAGGGTTTTCCGTGGATGCCACCCTCTGGTCTCTGAGAGCCCAATCATTGGTCTCTTTAGTGACTTGAGGGAGACATACCCAATTCTTCGAACAAAACTCAACAACCTCCAATTCGTAAGAAGCTACTTGATTAAAACTTCAGCTACTATCTAGTATTGTGATACCTCCGGACATTACTGGCTACATGCAATTTGGACCCCACCTCTTTCCCCAGATTTCAGCCTTTTCACACATGAGACAGTTGCCTAAAATCAATAAAACAACAATGTGGTTGTAGAAGGACCAGACAAAGCTCATTTTAAGTGTCTTGACGCGAGGAACAAACCACAAAGGTACCTGAGGGACTTTTAAAACCACGTTTGAAGGTCTTGCATGCATGGTTTCTGAGATAATTGCACCACAAGGCACCAAAATGCACTGCACCACGCCAGGGTGAGGTGACAGGTGGGAAGAGCGCACAGAAGGTCCCAGTATGCTGCAGCACGCCAACTCTCGCCTCCTCTTCCATATCTGCTCCAGGGTATGTCAGCCAGACTCATAGTGCAGTTTACTTCAGAGTACAAAGCACATCGAGCGATAAGCGACTTGGAACAGCGACCTACAGGATCATCGGTTTTCAGCAATTGATGGGAGTGTTACCATGTCTGTCCACAGAACCCATGCGGAGTAGGGGTCCTTTTTGCAAGTAAATACACAAAAACAAACACTCTAGCACTCTAACCGGGAGAAGAGAAGGTTTTGGCTCAAATGATATGGAAGAAGGCTTAAAATAGGGTTTGCCTCTGAGTGCTGCTCCTCCCTGTTACACTGCTACATTATTTTTGCACCCAAAATAAAATAGTAAAAGCCACCAGGAGTTCCTTCAAGCATATACAGATTAACTGTGACTTATTCGGTACTCCCTCAGATATGTCCTGGTATGCTATATATTGGGAAAGTGCTATACGTTTTCACAAGGAACGTGCAATAATTTTGCATTTCTTGTACAGCGCTACACACCCATAGGTCTCAGAGTGCTCAATTAACAGAAGACATGTTTATCCCCACAGAGTGCTACTCATGTTATCGAGCTCGGAAGGATGAAAGGCTGAGTTGACCATGCCAGTATTCAAACCTGCCAGAGCAGGCTGCACACCGATGTCTGGGGAGAACCTTAGCTCACTGTGCTGTCTGACCTGCGTATGTGTGTGTGCATCAAAGGCCTTTGTTTTTAATCCCAGACACCCTCAGCATAGGTACTAAACTGTATGGTTTCTACTGTATATAAAACTTTCTCCAGCCTTTTCTCCGCTGTGGAGCCCTGTTAATGAAGAAACCCCCTCGAGAATCATTGCTGATGGTGATAAATGAACGGGAGGTGCCGTTATAAAATAGGGCGGGAAAAACACGCCAAGTGTCAGGGGAACCAACCGGCCTTCATTTCCCATTTGCTTTGCAAGGCTCTAGCCGGAAGATGCCGGTTAGCGTTTCCTTGTCAAACGGGTCTCATTTCCGGTGCTGTCTGCGTGCGCGGCCCCCGTGCAAGACATTGCATTTTGATTTCTATGTCAAACTTCAAAAAGTAAATGATGAGGCATTCTGTGGGAGCAGGGAAGCTGGATGGCGCGTTGGCAGGATTACGCCGTTCTCCACACGAACACGCCATGCCCAGCCAAAGCAAGTTTATATTTAGCTTAGCTCTGCATGCCCGCACTTATTCAGAGCCACAAATATACTCGGGGAAAGTAGGCTGTGTGGTCTAATGTTATCCCACTACCCCTCTGTCCTTGTTAGAATGCGTGTGGTGTGGGGGCTGCAGGGATGATGGCACTAGACGTTAAGTAAATGCTGCAGAAACATTTGGAAGGCGGGAAACTGCCCTTCGTGGTGCACATTAACGTTGGCCTCTTAAATTGCATCTCTCGTTTATTTTTCTCTAGTGGTGCTACATTTCACCGGGAAATATTCCCTGATTGGGGGCGTGGGGGGGTTGACATGCCTTCTGTGGTATTCCCTGTGGGAATGTTGAAGGCAGTCGTGACCTATAACGCTGAGGAGTCTGCATGCATTATGACTTCACTAAAGCCAGGGTGGCACATTCATTACGTACATGCAGACAGTGTGCAGCATTTCTGCAATGCCACGTGTCAGTGCTTCTAAACATGTTTGATGAATTTCTATCTCCATTTGACGGATAGAAATGCACAGAAGGATCAGTAATGACCCTTTGGTACATTGTGCATCTCGGCAGTAAGAAAGTGAGCAATGTTGATGCTCACGCTCTCAACTTCTTTGTGAGTCCCCCTCCCCCCCAAATATTAAGCACACAAGTGAAGGGGTGCGTTAGCTGATCACCTTCACCTATGAGACAAAAGGGTTTGGCAATGAGGAAAACAAATCTTGTTTCCACGTTTCCGTTGAAGACGCTGTCTCGGGGGGGGGGGGGGATAGCTCAGGGGCAACGTGCTTGCCTTGCAAGCAAGACGCTAAGGAGTACCACATGTTCGATACCCTGCTCTGTGCTTAGAAACCTCTGGGTATGAAGTGCGTTATAAATGACCTATAATTTCATACCATGGTATAATACCTCAGATATTAAGGTGGTTTTAAGTATCCTATTTAAGTCATGATGCTTTTATACTGTACGAAATCACAGCTGTGGTAAAATTAGCGCACGTAAGCCTGTTTGAGGAGTGGCATAATGTCATCCCACCCATGGAATCCTAATTATGCAGTACTTACCTTATACCATAAAAAAAACACTACATAAGGTAAATCATTAACAAAGGATATGTATGCAGGTCCAACGCCTTCAAGGGGGGGCCCACTTATAAGCTAAAGAAGGAAGGCCAAAAAGTAACTTGGAGGGTGACGTCATGACGCACGTACATTACACCTAGAGTGCCACACGTCAGGGAGCAGGGCGCTGCGCAGAACAATACGCCCCTGAGAGTACGGAACGCCAATGTGTTCCCAACTCGTAGATGAATAGAGACAGGTGAGCACAGCCTCCACGCAGAAAAAGGCAAACGTTGAACACTAGCAACAGCTGTACTTTTTCCCTTGTTTGTTTATATTTTTAGAGCACAGTCGTGCATGCTCTTGTTATGCGCGCACACAGGTCTCTTCTGTCTGTCTTTTCATTCTGTTATCATGGGTGCAGCAGGACTATCACTGCTAGGTAGCATTAACAATATACCATTGTTATTGTTTTTAACTCAAGGAGGTAACCACATTTATATTATTATATTGAGAATATGTAGAGGTAGTCATAGGAGTAAAATAGTGTCTTGTGGTTAAGGAGTAGGTATATTAATAAACAACAGTTTGGTCATGTTCGAGCAGGCCCAGGGTGGGCCAGACAGAAGCTATAAGTAGTTATTTAAAAGGCCACAATACACATTAAAATGACTTTCTGCTGACACGTGAACAAAACAGTAGATCAACTCACTAAGGTTGAGGCACACAGAAGTCCACAGTATCTAATTAACTGTTGCAAAGGGGGATGTTTCTCATGAGAGGAGGGCTCCAGCCAGATCACAGGTGCAGCCTAACCTGATAGGTTTTAAGGACACTGTGCTGGGTGGTGATGGCCCTGGCAGCGAATACAATAGTAAAAGAGAACTAAATAGGAGAAATAGAATTTCACCAAGGGTACCTTGCAAAGTGTTTTCTAAATAGAGCTGGCACAATGCAGGGGAAGGAAGGGGAGGCTGCCAGATGCAGGGGGGCAAGGGAGGAGGTGAACCAATCAGGAGACTGGGACATGGTGTTCCATGAGCTGTAACAATGTCTCTGACCTTGTTGCTGTTCCTTCCTGATTTCATTGGTCGGACTCGGTGGGACACAGTACCTCATGCTATCGCCAAACACAGGGTCCAATTAGCTTACAGCTACTTATCCATTTGTACATTTAACTGTGCCAGCCAATTACAGTTTTTCTGCTGGTCAGCTTAATCATGTAATTGACGGGTGGTGGGGGATAGGATCATGACGTCATGAAGGGGTGTGAAAGGGGTTTTGTTTTAGGAAATGTTTTATCCACTCACAGTGCACAAAATATATCATTTTTAGGAGCGTAACAATGAGTATTCAATCATGTACTAATGCGGATTGTGCTAATGTGTCTTTAATTGAATAAATATCGTAGCCTGCCATGGGTGGAGTTGAGAACACCTCACAGTTCAGGTCCATGGAGCTGCCTGTCTTCACCTAGCTGACTGTGCAATAAAGCAGGGTTACTTCTTGTACTGTGCACACTCTTCTTTGGATTGTTTTTTTGTACTATTTGGAGTACCTACCAAAAAAAGCCCCACTCTACATTTGATTGGTTAAAAACAAGCCCATGGTGGAAGGCAATATGGGCACTGTGATATTTCAGTGGTCACAACGGTCACTGCCTAGGGTTGCTCCTTAGTTTCCTGCCACTGCTTGTCCTACCTATGGCAGCCAGGTACACTATGTTGCTCATTTTCGGTCTGGTACCTCTGATGGACTGCTGAAGGATTCATGAAGGGGGATTGCAATGGCCAAGTCTTCTTGTCCTGCACGGGGGGATCTGCAAGGATCCCCATTTGGAGGCTTTATTGACTCTTCTTATCGCAGAGGGTGGGTGTAGCTCATGTCTTACTCCTTTCCTGCTGCCACATCTGTGCTTGCATTGAATGTTTGTTCCCCTAACAGTGCTGCCTACAGAATTTGAAGTTCACTGCTGTATGGTCTGTCTCAATGCTGCAGAATGAAGGTGCCCGGGGGAAGTCTGAGCAATGAGGATTTCCCACTGTATAATGCTGCAGCTGGAAATAAGACCGGAGGATTGGGGGTGGGGGGAACATGGACTAAAGTGGGGCTTGGAGGGAAGCACTGGAGAAGTAGCAGATCTCTGTAAGAAATGCTACGGGAAGCTGTCCCTCCAAGTGGTGCATGACATTGCTGGCCTTATCCTCCTGTTGACCTGAACTTGGGGGTTGAGGTGTAGGAGGTTCCTAATTCCTGTGCCTCAAATAGTACATCTTGAGGGTTTCTAAGGTGAAGAGAGCTTGATGCAAGTTTGGTATTAAGCATTCGGCCAACTCGGGAAAAGTATTGAATCAGCTTCTGGCACATAAATATAAGTCGCCCTCGAGATTCCCCCTGAACCGAGAAGTCTGCTCCGAGCTTCAAAATAACCGGATGCATCCTCGGACAGTGATCAGAGCCACATGAAGTAGACTTTTATTCCAGGCCACCATCATGGATGGAAGGGCATTCGGGTTTAGGTTGCAGATTAACCATTGTGTTTCAGTCTGTTCTTTCCTCCAAGCTCGTCCCAATTCAGGCAAAGTCATCGCGATCACTATTAGTGATGGCTATACCTCCAGCCCGTTGGAATCAGAGTCTAATTCATCAGTTCACATCTTGGCATGTAGTACATATGGGGCAAATGGTCTCTTGACTATGGCCACATGCAAGCCAAGAGGAACAACGGGAGGATAAGCCTCTGTTAAACTCTGAGAAGGTAGGAATCAGGGACACCATTTTGGGTGTCACCAGGGGTCGCAACTGTAACCCTTGAGGTCTCCCTTGCTACCCCTGTGGTCTCCCTTGCTACCCCTAAAAAAAGAATATATATGTATATATATATTTGAAATGCAAGCTCCTGGGCTGTAGCCAACACCATGTGGCTCTTTGTTTCTGGAGTGGCTGATTTGTTGTTCAAGCCTCTTAAAAAAACATTGGGTTCCACAAGTGTAACATATTGAGCAGTGACACTAAATAAGAAAGAATACGAATAACAAATAATTTGTCTTTCTAGAATTCTATACAATCATTGCTGGACTCAGTAAATGTTTATTTCAGGCACACTTCAGGGGGTGAGTGCTTAATTTAGTCTGATCTTAAACACCTCAGATTCACAATGCAGACACCAACTTCCAAAAATCATTTTGAGTAGAATAAGCATCCATTTCGGACTATGTATTTTGCTTTTCTCAAGATGTAGGTATAGCATGTTTTTTTCTGCTGTTGTCTCTGTTATGATCATCACAATTTCCATCTCGGGGTCCTCGGTCACTTGACAAAATCCTTGTGCCTGAAAGCTTATGCACAGTTTAGAAATGTTTGACCATAGCACATAAAGTTGCTCTTGATTTCATTGTGTGACAATGAATGCTTTGTTGTAATTAGTCCACCTTTCCTATCTCCATGGCATGCTGTTCATGATGTTTGTTTGCATGTATGAAGTAGCGAGTGCTCAGAGTATGGGATGCTGTGTGAGTGGGCTGCTTTCCCTGCGCTACTCTAAATTCTTTAATACACAGTTTTAAACCCTCCCAATGGTATGTGTTTTGCCTACCTCTGAAGCCTGAAAAGTAGATCCATGCAGGCTTGACATGTGGCCAACTTTGCACCAGACCTGCAGATGAACTGGCCTGCTGTTAAATCTCAGTTACCAGTTTAATGGTATACACTACAGAGTGCAATTTGCTTTCTGTATTAGAGAACATTCAGACATGCTATTGCTCATTTTAATATAGCAGGCAAGATAGCTATAGCTCTGTGGGTTGCACGCTCGCTGCTGTGGTGTGTGTGTGATCTGCAGGTTGCAGGTTTGAATCCTTTCAAGGCCAACTCAGCCTTTCATCCTTTGGAAGTCGATAAATGAGCACCAACACAGGTTGGGTGATATTGTAAGTATATTTGTTCTATATAAAGTGGTAAAGAGTAAGTGCTATATAATAACGCATCTTTATTATTTGGCCTTGGATATCTGCTTGCATCCACAGTGGTTTGGTTTTACACAGTGATATTAATGATACATATGGTGATCCATTCTTGTATGAACTGAATATCGCATTACAGTGATAGTGCAACCAGATATATAAGTAGTGTACTTAGGAACAATGCTATGTGATGGCACTTCCTGTTTTGTCAATGAGTGAAAGGTTGTGTGCCATCACTTCCCATGATGTCACTTGGGGGTGGGGTCAAATGACACAACTTCCTGTGATGTCATTAGAGGGCAAGCATCGTGTGATGTCACTTTTGCTACCCCTGACATTTTGGGGAAATTGACGTCTCTGGCAGGAATGGGTATAAATCATGGTCATGATCACGAAGCCGGGGTGCAGAGTACTCTTACAACATGTGCTGTGATGTTCGTGGGACAGGTGCCCTACACAATTCTTTCCTATCTAGTTGACAATAGAAAAGTGAGAGAGAAACAAGCTATGTAGATGGAGGCAGAACAAGGTAGCCTGGCTACTTTAAGACACCCATCTCCATCTCACAGGTTGCCCATTTTGACCTCTTGTTGTCTAGCCAAGAGGTAAGAGATGAACCAGTTAAGGGCAGTGCCTGTAAACCCCATTCCTTTAGTTGAAGTCACCAGTGAACATGTTTGATGAGTGTGAGACTGATGCTGATGTTATGTTATGTTATTTGGCATTTGTATTTCACATAGTGCCATTTGGTATGGCCTTAAAGCGCTGTGAGGATGAACGCGTTCTGGAATACTATAGTCCGATTTAAGAGGTAGTGAGAGGAGTGGTAAAATGCATATGCTCATTTATAACCTGGTCAGAGGTAGGTAGGGAATGGCTAGGTCCCTAACAGCAGCCCAGATTAACAGGTTTGGGGTGGGTGTTGTGTCAAATTGTAAAGAGTGTCAAGCTGTGTGAAATGCTGGACCGAATTTTGCAAGGGACTCAGCCGTATTCTATGGGTGGGGGCACTCAGGCTGAGGGTATGATATGATATGATATGATATGATATGGTATTTGTAACGCGCCTATACACAGGTGTTTCAAGTGATGTATGTTTAGCGTATGGTATAGTCAAATAGTGTGCATGACAAATGTGAGCAGCTAAAACTACCCCCAGCCAACAGGGTACTCAACTGAATTCTGTGGGATGCAGTGCACGAGTATCGGCAATAAACAGCAGTAGGGAGCTTCACAGTGGCAAACCTACCTTTGGAACTTTCTGTGAAAAAACAACAAGTGTGGCAAAACACAAACAATGGCGAGGATTAAAGTAGCAATCTAAATCAGGATCTCTAGTAACGCAGACTGCAAGAGTGGACAAATAAAAACACTGCAGAGATTTAAGTAGCAATCTAGGTAAGTAGCCCAAGTCAGGAAAAAGCAAGTGAACCAAAATAAAAGCATTGGCGAGATTCAAAGCAGCAATATTGATTAGGAGCTCTAGGAAAGGAGAGCTCAGGATTTTAATAAGGCTCTGAATTTTAACTAAGGCTCAGAATGTCCCCAACAAATTTAAACTGATCCCATTTGTCAACAAGAGTGGGAGACACAAGTGTGAGGCTCTGGGTTGGACCTGGTGTGAGTCAGTGTTGTGCATGCACAAAGCACATACCAAAAAAGGGGGTTTACATTTGGTACTGCATAAAAGCTGATATTATCATTTTGCACCACACATATGGACTAAGTTGCAATGAAGCATAAAGACTAACAATTATTAAACCCTAACCATTCTTGAGAGGATAGCTGAGGGGCGACATGCCTACCTTGGAAGCAAGACGACACAGAGCAACATGGGTTCGATCCCCGGGTCCGCGCTTAGAAACCTACGGGTATTAAGCGGGTTATAACTAACCTATCATATCATTAACCTATCCCTTTAGTAATATTCCAAACAGCTCAGTCCATTACCTTTGGTGCATATTAGTACACTGAATGTGATGGCAAACACAGGCTGTGCAATGTTAATTGGAAATGCAAGAATCAAACACGAAGAATGAAAATTGGTTTTACAGTGAGGAATGTGAACTGTGGAATTCTGTTTTGCTCAAAACAAGCTTATTGTTTAAACGACTTTCAGACCAGGAACCAGCGCAAATATATGTAACATTTTTCATCCGTTTGCTGCCATCTAACAGTGTAGGCTGATCATGTGTTCTCTAGAACATTCTAGTGAGTTGGTTTGTTAAAGGGAGGTGGTGCAGATTGGCACATGGCATCACTTCAAAGGTGGTATCTTCTTACATTTCATGTAGGCAAACATACATTCATGGGCCGTTCACAGACAGAGGATTTAAAACGAGATGTGCAGTGAGAAGGAGGGGGGCTTTTGCTTCTTGCTGGGCTCTAAGGCTGACTGTGGGTTGATGTGCTCCATTCGCTGGCAGGTAGGCAGGCTGGCTCAGAAGGCTGGGGAATTCTGTGTTCCATTAACAAACGTGGGTAGTTCTTATGTGTTCTTCAACACCCAAGTAGCAAGCTTCCAATATAACCGAAGGCATTGAGCTGTGCAAAGTGAATGCTATCTTTCAAGGTCGTTAGATAACCATGTTTTGAACTGCAACACGGAAAAGGGTGCTTGAGGTCCATTGCGGGGAAAAGCTTACTCATTGCCGGGGAAGCAACTGCAAATGAATTGTATTTGTAGATATTTCATTTTCATTGTTGAATCACAGGCAATGTCATGTGAAAACACTGTGTATTGCATATTTTGTTTTTTGTATTTTGCATAATTCTTCAGTATTGGTTTACTTATTATGGGCCTCATTAGGAGCATGCCGGTCCAGTAATAAGAGCCGGTAAGCCTACCGGCACCATTGTTACCGGACCGGCACATCCAAGTTTGCGTGCATCTGCTGTTCCACCCGCCTGGTCTGACCTGACGACCGGAAAAGGCAGCCACTCGCAGACTTTCTGGGAAGCACCAGCCCCATTTATAACGGTGCCGGTGCTTCCCTCATCCCCATACCTATTGAGTCCTATGGGACTCATGAGGGAATGGGGGGATTTACATTATTCCGGCACCTGACTTCCAGGAACACCAGGGTCGTAATCCGTGGAGCAAGGTGCCAGAAAAATGCCTGATTCCGGGGGCAGCCTGCCGATTTCACCGGCAAGGCTACCGCCGGACTTGTAATGAGGCCCTATGTGTCCTAGTGCCCTGTGTTAGTATACAGACACATGTGAAGCAGGAGGTAATTGCATTTTATCGCAGGAGGTATTTCCATTTTACTGCATGTGGTAAAACGCAAAACAAAACTGTCCACTGTGAATGGCCTCATATCCTCAGGAGCTGTTTATATGAATAACAGCATTCAGGTGTCCTGGTACGTGTATTTTGGATTACCAAAAAAGTGGCATTGTACATATAATACCACATGATGCTGACATTGTGATTTAGGGCACACCAGTTCCGGTCTTGGTTTACCAATTATGAACCCATATAAGAATAATATCAGGCAGTCCTGCATTGTTTAGGGCTCACCCAAATACCTCAAAATACCCCAACAGGCTCACCAAAAATACCACAAATACTTCTGACAGAGCCCTAATCAGGCAAAATGCAAGTGTGGCAGAACACAACCAGCAACGAGCTTCACAGCAATAATCCAACCTGGGAAAAACCTATTCAGGCAAAATGCAAGTGTGGCCAAATATGAACAATGACTGGATTTAATGTAAGAAACACCCAGTTGGAACACCTTGGGAAGCACTATGCAAGTGTGGCAAAATTACAGTAGTAGTACGTTTTAATGAAGACGTCCGTACCTGAAAGTAGGTGTAGGAGGAACGCATGGTGTCCTGCAGGGCTGCCCTGGGAGTTGCTATTAGCCATGTTCATGGGTCACCTGACCTCGGTGGAACACCAATCCTGTGTCAGGGCAGGTAGCAGAGGGTGGATCTAAGGCAAGCTGGAGGGGAAGGGAGGCAGGGGTGTGTGCCAGAGCATACAAAGTACGTAAGTGCAGGGGGGATCCAAAAAAGGGGGAAGAGAGGGACAAAGGACTGAACATACTGACCAAACGTGGCGCAGGACCACAAGGAGTACTTGAACATCCTGGGAGTGGAGAAAAGGGGTTTGCTTCCCCCAGAAGTGTGTGATTGTGTTCATGGGTAACCTGACCCCGGTGGAACATCAATTCGGTGTCAGGTGGGCAGACAAAGGTTAGATCTAAGGCGGGCGGAGGGGAAGAGAGGCAGGGCTGAGCATGGGAGTGCATGAAGCAAGTAAGGACAGGGGGAGCCAGAAAAGGGCGAAGTCATGGCCGAAGACCCGAACAGACTCAACAAATGTGGTGCAGGACCACGAGGGGTCCCTGCACACATCAGGAGTTGAGAAAGGGATTTCTCCTGATGAGAGAGTTTGAACATGTTCACGGGTCACCTGACTCCGGTGGAACACCAATCTGGTGTCAGGGGGGCAGGCAGAGGAAGCATCTAAGGCAGGCTGGAGGGGAATGGAGGCAGGGCCACGCACACAATCACACAAAGCAAGTAATGGCAGGGGGAGCCAGCAAAGGGGGATCTGAGGGCCAAAGGCCAGAACAGACTCACTGAACATGGTGCAGGACCGCGAGAAGTCCTTGCACACACCAGTCACAAAAGTAAACATAGATAAATATGCCTGAATGACTTGGTGACAATGGCACCGTTGTTTCAGGACCAGCAAACTTAGAATGAGGCCCATGGCCACAAGCTGCAAGGCTTATGGTTGAAGCAGCGTAGTTTACATACATTTGTGTGTTGCTGTCTTTTGATGGATTCAGGTCTACAGTACCCGGAAATATCTGTTCCCTGTTCCGAAGGATGAAAGTAAAAGAGTGATCACTGTTGCCAAGCAGGAGGCTGACGTATCGTTTTGGTAGGTGGGTTTAATGCCCAAGTGTAGGTTATTCTTTCAGCATGTGTTCAAATAGAACACACTTTTTCTAGGCCTAGGTTATGGTCGAAACCTTCTTTTTAAACTGTTGGTAAAGCAGTGCCCTTATTAATACCTTGATTCAATTACTGATAACATGACTGAGTGCCATGGCTGGACTTTGAGAGGGAAGAAAAGCCCTTAATGAGATTTCCTTTTTGCTGGTGACAAGTACAAAGTTCAAAGATCCATCACAGACAGATTATTTATAAGTTAAATAACATGTTTATTAAGGCTTTGAAAAAGTCATGCTTTGAGACATTTGCAAAATTGGAGAACTGTTGGGGCATTCTGAGTTGATGGCAGGGCCGAGTTCCATAGAACGAGTGCATGAGAAGAGGCTTGTTTGTGGGTCCTCTCTTTGCGGAAGGGTTGTGATTCAACAGGTAGGTTGATTTGCTAGGCGAAGAACGTGTGATGTCAGATAAGTGGAGCTTAGCCACCAGGTACGCTGGTGTGCTACCCGTGATTGCTTTGTAGATGATGCATCCAGTCTTGAACAGTATCCAGGGCCTGGAGAGGAAGCCAATGTAGTTTGCAAAGGACGGGGTGATTCAGTCAAATTTTCACATACCCATACTAAGACGTGCAGCAGCGTCGCGGACTGCTTTTAGGGGAGCCAAGTAGCATCTAGGAGCTGGATCAGAAGGGCGTTTTCCCCATCGATGTGCGAGAATACAAGGGCCTGCCCTACGGTCTAGAAGTCCTGTGGTGGGATGAAGCGTTGGTTTTTGCAAATGGTGTAGATTTGAAGCCAGGCCATTTGGGCCTTCTTGGCTATGTGTTTTTGGAAGGACAGGCTACTGTCAATGGTGAAGTCTGAGGATTTTGCTGAATCCACAAATTGTAGATCAAATCCTTCTAGGTGCATATCATTGAGCCATTGTTGGACAGGTTGTTGTTTAGCGAGGGGACCGATGAGGACAAATTCTGTCTTAGATGGGTTAAGTTTGAGGTAGAAAGTCAACATCAGTAGCCAGTGATGCACTCGAGAAATATCCCACGCTGTGGAGATGGGCGATAGATAAGGTGGAATGCGATGGTCTATCGTTGTGATAGTAAAAAATGGTATATGAGGAGATTCATCGCCTCCATTGCTACACAATTCTGCACGGTACAAGCCCATTAAAATGTGTGGATGATGGTGAGGCCTCCCCAATGCCTGTCCCACGTGGTTGTCATGGTGGATGATGCATCCAGAAGAGATGAGATTGTCTTACACGTGGGAGGATGCAGGAGAAAACCGTGTCTTGGTGAAAGAATAGCATTGAGCTGGAGGGTCGTGAACTGGTTAGTGACTTCATCAGCGTGAAGGACAGCTGAGTGAGTCTCACTTAGCCTTAGCGGGTGAAAGAGTGGTGCAGGTGGACATGTTGTGATGGATAACGTTACTGGCATTTGCAGCACAGTGGTGCGGTCAGCATTTATTGTCCTTGTGAGCGAAGGGATGACCTGTGGCTGTACAAGACCCATTGTGATGTCTTAAAGGGTAACAATGATATGATGGTGTTGAACCAAGCTTCTTACTACTTCTATAAGTCTGGAGATCTTCTGGTCAATTGTTATATATCTCCGAATTTCCAGGTATTTCCATTATGGATTACATATGTCTGTGTGTCAACTGTTTAGGCGATGTTTCCCATGAACACTAACCACTAACACATTCATACTGTCCCACTTGTCAGTTTAATCTCCTCTCATCATTGGTAACAACTCCCCTGAATAGTTAATGCTTGCGTTAATTAAGGAAAAACACCACCTCTAGATGACAGGTCATTGGAAATCTAGAGTTGCCCTCACAGCCTATGACACCTACAACTCTCCACTCTCCACATGTAATCCTACAACATTCCAGACCAGCAACACTTTCCAAGTATTTGGGTATATTCCACCTACCAACATGTTGATACATGCCACAAATACATGAATCTCTTTCTTGTATTATGATATGATATTTATAACGGTCTTCGCGGCCCGATGATCGAACCTGTGTTGCTCTGTGTCATCTTGCTTTCAAGGCGAGCATGTTGCCGATGAGCTATTCATATCAAACGAATATGCATATGCACATCTGGTCAACATCTGGTACTTATAGCAGCAATAAGGCAGAGATTTGTGTAGCGCTTTTGGTTGCAGTCCCTTTTAAATTGACAACTCCTAGGCGGACATTCACATTAAAAAGGGAGCATCTGTAGATGAAAGTGTGCCAGGGAGAGACCAAACTAGGGCTGTACTGAATAGCATATTTAAGTCAAGTGGAAATCTGAAATGTGTGAACTCCATCCCACAACTATTCACCCCACCCAAACAAATACTGCTCACCTTTCACTTATCTTAGCCACTCCTTCTCGCCAATACATAAACATATGCAACTTATCATTCCTGATAAAATATCAGATAATGTTAAACTCAGGACTCAAGTCTTTAAAAAAAGAAAAGGGGGGGCTATGATGTACGCAATGGGGAGTGACATGCAGGAATTGAAAGTATCTATGCACATTTCTTTCAGTTTGCCTTTTCCAACTGAAAAACGTGCATATTGTATATAAACGTTCGCCAAAAGAAAAGATGTTCCTGTATTATTTCAGGCTAAGTATAGATGAGCACCTTTTATGTCTAACAATCTGTAAAAAAAATGCCCTAAAGAGCACATTACAATACATTTGTCAGCTGTGTGATAGCAATTTGTCTGGACTAATTCTATTCACTTTTGCAAACTGAAGTCTATATTTGCTTGTCTGAGTTTATGTTGCATTGTATTCAAATGAGACTGTCAAAGTATTCGGCAAGAGCCGAACAGCAAGAAACTATTCGACCGTAGTCGAATAGCTTTTTCTCAGCCGGAATTCGGCTGAATACTTACTCAAAGCCGAAGTTTGGTAAACCCATAGACCAAACAAAATAAAATACTGGGCTACAATACTATAGGACACGTAGTGAGAAATCTGAAGTGAGCGTAACAGCATCGCAGAACAAATGTAGCCAAATGCGAGGGAGCATACCACTGTGAGGTATGAGGTATTAACTGGGTTCAGAACCCTACAGCTAGAGAGGACTGCTGAAGAGCGAAATGTCATTTAGAAAATAAAAATAGTTCAGACAGATTCCTTCATGCATAAAGATATGAAATTGTCAAAATAAAACAAAGATGAGGTGTTGTTCCATCCGTGGCGCGTTCAGACTCTTTTGACCAGGGTGGCCCAAATGGGGCACTGACTTGTGCAGGGGTGGCATGAAGTACGTGCCCACACACACACATAATGATCATAGTTTAGGATAATTGGGTAGCCAATCAGAATCCAGGGGTGGCACGTGTCACCCCAGGCTACTCCCTGGACACGCCACTGTTGGCCATATGAAACGTACTGCATGGCACGCACATTGTGAAGGGTGTTGCCATGCCCTCTATGTTGCATGCCTTTTCATACCTAGGGTTTCCCTTAAGTTAAAAAGAGTGTCACCCCCTCTTTCCATGCTGCTTCCCAAGACTCTAAAGTGAATTTCAGAAAATGGGCACTGTCAGGCGGGTACATCACTCTTCTCAGCTAATTGGCTAGCAGGTCGCTGTAATGCTTTATACAGTTGGTGGAGCCCATTTGGGCCACCTGCAAGATTGGCCTAGAAGCTTGTTTCCAGATGCTGGTTATTTTTTTATTATAAAGTGCAAGAAAAGAAAAGAGAGAGAGAGAGAGAGAGAGAGAGAGAGAGAGAGAGAGAGAAAAAGAGAGAGTGAGAGAGAGAGAGAGAGAGAGAGAGAGAGAGAGAGAGAGAGAGAGAGAGAGAGAGAACGCTTGTACTTCATGCCACCCCTGCACTTGTCAGTTCCCCACTTGGGCCACCGCAGTCTGGACACACTATGTCGCTCTCCGGCGGTAATGCGACAGACTGCAGTCCCCACAGGCCTGTGGGTTTAAGGGGGGATGTAGGCTCCAGTTGTGATATGCATTCAGAATCCCGGAACGGCACTTTCACTCTGTGAGGGCACCTCGTTCAGGTATATGTGCTCGAAACATGCCAGGTTAGGACCAGACCAGGTATTCACTACACCGGAAGTACACCCAGAAGCAGGCAAAGCACACTTAGGACTTCTTTGAAACTCCAGGCGGTTTATTCCGTGGCAAGCAAACCTGGGTCTCTTTGTAGCAACGGGACCATGCGCTACACCATCTGACCTGAAGCCAGCCACTAGTGACATTATAGGACACGACTATGCGGCTATGAAACTGAAGTCTTCCTTATATATTTAATTATGTTTACTTTCGTGAAGCGGCAACGCGTTGAATTCTGGCCCCGCCAAACCACTTACCGCAGCCCCCTCCATGTCGGTCATGCTGTGTGAAAAAGCAGCCAAAGCGCTCGGAGAAAGAACGGGGACGCCTTTCCCGTGAACCCACATCCTTCGGGCGGCCTCTTCGGGGATTTACATTAAAGCCGTCGAACGTAGAGAGCCGAGCACACAATAGGCCCATGCGTGAGCGTCTGATGAGCCGTCCCCTTCCGGGTGCAAATTATAGATGAGCGGCAAGGGCAGCTCTAGGCAGTAAGTATAGCTCCCTTGTTCTCGATTGGGTAATTGCACTGCACTTTCACTGTTGTTACTCTTCAATATACATGCAGAATGAAAGGGTACCTGCGAGACTAAAGGCTAGGCCTGCCTGTCCTTTTCTTTCCTTTGCAACAATTACCAGGTGTATTTTTAGGACAATTGTATTTTGCTCCACTTAGGCTAAATATCATATTTTTAACACAATCATTAATTCGTATTCATTTTTTTGTATAAGCACCCACTTGCACCAGTGTATTGAAAATGAAGGGATTATTCCCTTAAATGCAGTCCCTGGACATTGAAGGCGTATTCAGAATCGGGACCATTTCTGAAAAGCTTGACTCTACAAGTGACCACTCGGCGTTTCTGAATGCTCCCTGCTACTAGTAAGCATTATCTCTGCCAGTCTACAGGTGCAATAGTACATGACGGTTTTCTACCTAATGACCCTGTCATTCCACAGATCTACAATAAGGCATCTGCACATGCCACAGTGAAATAAAAGTTTGTTTTCATGTAAGAAATTATGTGAAAGTTTGTAATAAACTAAGGCATTAAAAAAATTAAAAATAAATAAATAAGGCATCTATCAGTGCTAACATTTCGCCAACTTTGCATAAATCAGGGGCTATTTATTAATCTAAACATGTTCGCAACTGGGACACATTTTATGTCGAATTCTTGAGGTATCCAAGTTTTTATGAAATGAATGAGGAAATGAATAGACTTGCATATATCTTTTTTTTTTTTTTTAATTTAGTCTATGGTTTATTTAAACCTTTTAGCTACATTCATTTGACAAAAATCCATTTCATGCTGAATAACCTTACAACAGTAAAACAAAACATTAAAAAACATTCAGTTAGTCCTACAAGATGAAATTAGCACCAATCATCCGCCCAGCTGGGCGTTCCTAAGTGTCTCTGGGCGGGTCTACAAATTACGATCCCCTCCCAAATTCAAGCAATTAACCCCTCATCCCTGGCCAAAGCCTCAATTTTCACAAATGCCATTTCCACAAAGCCCAGCAATGCCAATGTGAGAGAACTCCTGTTCCCCTGCATTACTAGGGCCCACCAGTCACCCACAAACAAAGTCGTTGTTTCATTGAAGAATCTCCCCAACAATTGCATTCTTATATCCTTTAGCGCTGGACATAGTAATGTTAGGTGCTGAAGGGTTTCCAATTCACCGGTTGCAAAGTCTGCAAATCAGCGTCCGCCATTTTGGAACTGACCTTACTGTCAGAACTTCTCTCGTTGGGAGTAAATTAAATCGAAAACACATAAACTGCCTTCTCAGGTGAGGGAACGGGAATTTAGACACATAACTTGAAACCGGGTTAACTGTTTCGCAAACCTAATCCCTTCCAGGCACTAAGGAAGCAGTTTGCACTCTATTTATTTATTTATTACATTTGTATAGCGCACAACAGCCCTTGGACATCGAGGCGCTGTTACTTGCGGGGAGCTTAGTTACAGGGTAGGTACAGCTGGGAAATACTCTGTTTTTGCTCTTCCATTTAGTCTATTGATAGCTCAGCTCTGGAACTCGCTCCCCAGATAACTCTTGCCCTCCAAAAATCCTTTGGTGCTGGCTAGAGAGAAGTGAACCACAAGCATCATCAACCATCCATCCAGAATTAATGTATGGAGAAGCTGCTGCCTGCTTTAGAAGGCCAGTCTCTGACAATGACAAAAGTACAACCTGCATCCAAAAGATCAAATCGATTTCTTGTCTCCCATGTACAGTTGAAATACAGTTAGTCTTTACAGGGTCATTCCTTTCATTAACTGAAGCAATCGTTTACATTTTTTTGAAATAGGTTTTCACCCCATGCGGTATTGGATTGAGCATTGGCACTCCACTTGACTTCAACAGGACAGCCCGAAAACCCCTCCTTTTCTGTCAAGCCATCTTGTCATGAGAAACTAAGGATGGCCCTCTTGTAGAGGGAAAACCCTCCCAGTTGCTTTAGGACACAGAACGAGCTCAGCGCTTAATCTCCAGAATGGCATATCCAAACTCTGCTTTTGGTGGAAGTTACCCACCTTCGTCAATGGTTGCGGCCACGTGCCTGAACTGAAACCTAACCTTGCGTGCAACTGTGTTGAAGCCCTTTCCATATTGAATCGTCTTTGATGATCTTAAGTGGCTAATACACGGCATCATGTTTCCAAGCAAACACCAATAAAGTAAGAAATACATGGATATCTATAATAGATGACCTCAGTGTAGAACTTGGGTGACCTTGAGGCTCATTATGAGTCCGGAAGCAAGATGCCGTTAACAACATGTACTGGCACCTTTCCAGACAGGCAATCTCCAAGTGTACCGGTCGGGACTGTGATCTACAGGCAGGCATGATCTGCTGAGTAGTTCAGGCCACTACCGGCAAACAATTGCTGCATTCACCGGCACCGGTAATACCGGTGCCGGTGATTGCAGCATCCTCATCCCATGGAGTACTCCATGGGAATAGGGATTTATTGGCGTCTGTGCCACCCGTAATATCCCGGTAATACTGGGATATTGAGCAATGGAGACGGTACGGTAGTCCCCCGGTATCCCAGTGGAATTACTGGCGGGATACCAGAAGACTTGTAATGAGCCCCATTGTCTCTATGCACTAGTGCCACTATGTCACTCATCCACCTTTCTTATTGTTGATGATGAAATACTACCGCTCCTGCGAGGTCATTGAAAGACACTTCCTTCTTTCTCACCTGTGTCTTTTTTCCTCATTGTGCAAATCTGGGTTAATCTTTCACCTGTTATTTTTTAGCAATCCCAGGCCTCACTCGTTAGATCATAATACTCGTTGTCACCCAAGCAGGTTCTCCCAAGCTCCTCCAGAACCATAAAGGACCACATTGACACCCTCACTCCAGCCTTGGCCGATTTCTGCAATCATTCTTTTGCCACTGGAACTTCCCCTCCCCTTTAATCACTCCCTTGTGCACCCCTCTGAAGAAACATTCTGCCGATCCTTTCTGCCCGGCAAGCTACTGACCGATCTCCATCTCTCCTTTCTTGGGCAAACTCTTAGAAAAGCTGGCCATCTCCCAGCTTACTCTCCATAATGAATCTGTTGGTTGTCTCCATGACCATCAGTCTCGCTTCAGAGAGCCAGAGGCACGGAAACTGCTCTCTTGAACAGCAGTGGAGACCTGCTCACTAATCTTGACTCAAGCCATGCTTCTGTCCTCCTCCTCCTTGATCTTTCCTCGGCTTTTGATACGATCAATCATGCCATCCTGATTAATCGTCTACATGAGAACCTGTCATCATGGATCATGCCCTCACATGGTTGACATCTTTCCTCCAGGACCGTCCACCTCAGGTCCAACTGGGGTCCTTTCTCTCTCCACATGTGGTGTTCCCCTGGTTCCAAATTCTCCCCCTGGCTTTTCAACGTATATGTGGCCCCTTTGGACCACCTCATCTCTACTTTCGCTTCTAACTTTCAGAGTTCTGCGCATGACACTCAGCTCTCCTTCAGGCTCCCCTCTGCCTCCTTTCCTCTGTCGCTCAGACCTGACTGTCTATCTGCAATTCATGAATGGGGTGCCTCCAACGATCTCTGCCTCAATGCCAGTAAGACCAAGATCCTCCTCATTGAAACCCCTGCTCCTATTTTCCCTCTTTCACTCTGGTGGCTCTCCTTGGGCCCTCTGCCTGTGCCTTCCTGTGAGGCAAAAAACCTTGGGCTCATCTTCGACTCCACTCTCTCCTTGTCACCTCACATCATGGACCTCCACTTTTCCCCAGAGGCTCAACATCTCCAGAGCCCTGGTTCTCTCTAGGCTGGATTACTCCAAAACCCTCTTTCCAAACCTGCCTTCCTCTACTTTCCACTCTCTGCAGCTAATGCAGAACAGGACTGCAGGAATTCTCCTTGGCTTCAAGCCCAGGGATCCTATCTCTTCAGCCTTGAAATCTCTCCACTGACAAGCGGTGGCTGCAAGGATCAAGTTCAAGATCCTCTGCATTGCCCACAAGGCTTTCTGGGGCCGGGTCCTGAACTACACCCAATGCTCTCTTCCTAAACATCTTCCTCCTCGAGCCCGTCGCTCAGCTACCTCTAACTCTCTGATTGTCAGACACTTATCCAGGGAGAGAGTGCGAGGTAGATCTCTCTCCTCTGCAGGGGCCTCCCTCTGTAATGGCCTCCCTGCCTCTCTCAAACTCGAGCAGGACCACATCAGGTTCTGGAAGCAGCTCAAGACCTTCCTTTTCGCTTCTGCTTTCTCTCTTTCTCTCCCTTGCTGACCCACCTGTCTGCTGAGCTGACTGGTCGCCTGGCTGCACTCAGAACTCAATGGGACCACGCTCCTCCATGATGTGCAAGCACCTGCACTGCCTCTGGGCCTCCGTACACTTAGGGGTTGTAGCTGTAACCCTGCAGTTCCTTTCCCCCTTGCACTACTCTGAGCCGGCTCCCCCGGCTGCACTTACTCAGAGCAATGCTGCCTTGATGGTCCCCCCACCTCCCCCTGGCACTTCTCCTCTTCCTCTACCCCCTGCACTTGCATGATCTGAATGACACAAGGCCTAGTAAGATTGTTAGTTCATCCTCCCTATGCCTCCCTACCTTGTCTTGTTGCACCTAGAAACACTTGTTTACACGCACGTTATAAATGACTCACCATATCATAATGTGCCCATTTTCAAATCTATACTGAGGTTCTGCCATTGTTCTTCTTATTGGATAGTATGCCCTACCGCAACCCTTTCTAATGGATTGCTTCCTCTCACAGATTCCTCATTTGATATCTATCTCCCAAAGCTGCTTTATGGAAACTTTTCTGCCACCAGGGGGAGCAGCGCGGCTCTGCATTGGCTCTTCCTGATGCCTCTATGTGCCCGAGTACGATATGATGTCACATCCAACAAATAGAGATGCGCCACACCCCGTGATAGTAGTTCCTTTTTTTGACATTCTCAGCTCGTTGTAGGATCACCACTTTAAGTTTGCGTTTGCTTTATTTTCTCTCCAATATGTCGAAAACAACAACGTCTTCATGGTTCAAACTCTGTGTCGGCTGTGGATGTTAAATGTCTGTTGCAGATCCTCACCGGATTTGCCATTACTGCCTCAGTGAGGACACGGCACACAGGATTGCACATCGTGTCATTTGATGCACCCCTATGTCCTTTGGGAATGCGAGGCAAAGTTGTTAATTTTTCAGAAGAGTGATAAGCAGACCGATTCGAAGTCTCCCGACATGGATCGCCAAGCCAAAGAATGGTCTCCGGTACGAAAGGACAGAAAGAAGAAGCACCACAGGTGGTTCTTCCAAACACCATTCTTTTACCCCGTGGAAGATGAGCTAACGCACCAGGGAATCTCCCGAGGATACACCTCCACATGCACCTTTCTCCACTCAATCCTCCTCGAGAGTACGCCCTCTCCCTAGGGGTGCCTTCATGTCTCACCTCAAAGACATTTATGATGAGGAAGGGTACCCCATTCCCTTTGGCATGGAACACTTACAACCTAGGGAAATCAGGGACTTCCCAGAGGCGTTCTACAATGGAGATGCAAATTGGTAGACCTTGCAACCAATTTCAGGATGAAAGTGGCCTGGACATCTCACCAGAAGTGAACATGCTTCTGCTCCTACCCCGGGAGCTTCAGGCAGCTTTTCTGCACCTTATTGATACAGTTGTGGATAACTTGGTTCTGTCGGCACCCTCATACCCCAAGGTCCAATACAAACTGACCAACATTCTGAATGAGGGACCTAAAAGGAAACTCCAGTGCCTTTCAACCAGGTGGTAGAAGCACTAGTTCTGGAGCTTTAGCTCTAAAGCACCCTCAGTCCTAACTGTGGACCATGATCTAGCAAAAAAGCCCAAGCCTGCACCCTTGAATCCATACTTTCTATTGGCCCATGAATGCTGGAGAGCTTGGTTGTACAGGCTGCCATGGCCAATCTAAAATCCACTGCCTTTCACTTTTTGCTTCCTTATCGGGAGAGTAAACAGCTGGATGCCTAGGACAGGAATGATTTTGGTTTCAATATCCTGGGCCTACATTTCATCAACCCCTCCTGTGCACTCGCCAAGTCATCTTTTGTACTATGGTCTATCATAGTCTGAGAGTCTCGGGAGGATAGCTCAGGAGCAATGCGCTCGCCTTAGAAACAAGACGACACAGAGAAACACAGGTTCGATCCCCGGGTCCGTGCTTAGACACTTCTGGGTATTAAGCGCATTGTAAATAACCTATCATATCATATCGGAGGCAGCAGAAGTCATCCCTGAGGGTGAGATGAGGGATGGCGGTAAGGCTCAGTTACATGACTGCAAAAAGGACCTTCACCAGATCAGATGGTGTAGCCAGGACTATGTCTACCAGAATTGTCTTGAGTAGGTACTCATTCCTTAGGATGTCAGGTTTTGCCCCGAATGTCCCGGAAAGGATACTGGACATGCCGTTTGATGGCAACAACCTGTTTGGTACAAAGGTTGATGAGATGTTGCAGTAGTTCCAGGCCCCAAAGGTGAGTGTGAAATTGCTGGGACTAGCTGTCCAACAACAGAAACCTTCTAGCCCTGTGGGCAGGTGTTTCGCTCGTACTCCTACTCCCACAAGGGAAGGGGTCATGCCCCATCAGCAAATCAGGTGCAGCGCCACACCAACAGTTGTCTTAGTGAAGGTGTCTCAGTGGCGGTGTCATAACCTCCACGTGTGCTCAGATGCCCAAGGTACAAAACCTCTCTGAGTCACACTCCCACCCAGAGTCCCCTCTGGAAAGAAGAAACAAGATTTGAGGAGATGTTAGCCCTATATAGTCTGTCCTATCTGGGAGTTAATTGTACCCCAAGGTATTTTACTGCCTTACATTCCCATTTTAAGGGGTATTGGTTCTCCCATTCTGGGATTCGGGCTGCCTCTTCAGTAATGTTAAGGGCTTGGGGGCAGAGTACACCTACAACATTTGCTGTGATGGTCATTGGACAGGTGCCCTACACGATTCTTTCCTATCTAGTTGACAATAGAAAAGTGAGAGAGAGACAAGATATCTAGATGGAGGCAGAACAAGGTAGCCTGGCTACTTTAAGACACCCGTCTCCATCTCACAGGTTTCCCATTTGGACCTCTTGGTGTCTAGCCAAGAGGTAAGAGATGAACCAGTTAAGGACAGTGCCTGTTAACCCCATTCCTTTAGTTGAAGTCACCAGTGAAAATGTTTGATGAGTGTGAGACTGATGCTGATGTTATGTTATGTTATGTTATTTGGCATTTGTATTTCACCTACTGCCATTTGGTATGGCCTTAAAGCGCTGTGAGGATGAACGCGCTCTGGAATACTATAGTCCGATTTAAGAGGTAGTGAGAGGAGTGGTAAAATGCATATGCTCATTTATAACCTGATCAGAGGTAGGTAGGGAATGGCTAGGTCCCTAACAGCAGCCCAGATTAACAGGTTTGGGGTGGGTGTTCTGTCAAATTGTAAAGAGTGTCAAGCTGTGTGAACTGCTGGACCGAATTTTGCATGGGACTCAGCCGTATTCTATCGGTGGGGGCACTCAGGCTGAGGGTGATGTATGTTTAGCGTATGGTATAGTCAAATAGTGTGCATGACAAATGTGAGCAGCTAAAACTACCCCCAGCCAACGGGGTACTCAGCTGAATTCTGTGGGATGCAGCGCACGAGTATCGGCAATAAACAGCAGTAGGGAGCTTCACAGTGTCAAACCTACCTTGGAACTTTCTGTGAAAAAAAACAAGTGTGGCAAAACACAAACAATGGCGAGGATTAAAGTAGCAATTTAAATCAGGATCTCTAGTAACGCAGACTGCAAGAGTCGACAAATAAAAACACTGCAGAGATTTAAGTAGCAATCTAGGTAAGTAGCCCAAGTCAGGAAAATGCAAGTGAGGGAAAATAAAAGCATTGGTGAATTTCAAAGCAGCAATATTGATTAGGAGCTCTAGGAAAAGAGAGCTCAGGATTTTAGATAAGGCTCTAATTTTAAATAAGGCTCAGAATGTCCCCAAAAACTGAAAACTGATCCCATTTGTCACCAAGAGTGGGAGACACAAGTGTGAGGCTCTGGGCTGAACCTGGTGTGAGTCAGTGTTGTGCATGCACAAAGCACATACCAAATAAGGGGGTTTACATTTGGTACTGCATAAAAGCTGATGTTATCATTTTGCACCACACATATGGACTAAGTTGCAATGAAGCATAAAGACTAACAATTATTAAACCCTAACCATTCTTGAGAGGATAGCTCAGGGGCGAAATGCCTACCTTGGAAGCAAGACGACACAGAGCAACACGGGTTTGATTGCCGGGTCTGCGCTTCTCTGGGTATTAAGCGCGTTATAACTAACCTATCATATCATTAACATACCTCCTTACTATTATTCCAAACAGCTCTGTGCATAACCTTTGGTGCACATTAGTACACTGAATGTGATGGCAAACACAGGATGTGCAATATTAGTTGGAAATGCAAGAATCAAACACGAAGGATAAAAATTGGTTTTACAGTGAGGAATGTGAACTGTGGAATGTGAATTCTGTTTTGCTCAAAACAAGCTTATTGTTTAAAAGACTTTCAGACCAGGAACCAGCGCAAATATATGTAACACTTTTCATCTGTTTGCTTCCGTCTAACAATGTAGGCTGATCATGTGTTCTCTAGAACATTCTAGTGAGTTGGTTTGTTAAAGGGAGGTGGTGCTGATTGGCACATGGCATCACTTCAAAGGCGGTATCTTCTTACATTTCATGTAGGCAAACATACATTCATGGGCCGTTCACAGACAGAGGATTTAAAAAGAGATGTGCAGTGAGAAGGAGGGGGCTTTTGCTTCTTGCTGGGCTCTAAGGATGACTGTGGATTGATGTGCTCCATTCGCTGGCAGGTAGGCAGGCTGGCTCGGAAGGCTATGCTGAGTTCATTCATGCCAAGAGGGAAAAAAAGCAGATAAAGAAATTCTGCAGTGCGGGCTCTGTCCAGACAGTCAGAGGGAGTCCTGACCTTGCTGTACCGGGGGCACGCAGAATCAAGCTTTATTCTTGGTAAGATTTTAGTAAACACTGAGGTGTACGTTCGTTGTCTGTGGGTGCATTTTACAGGCAATTGCAGACTCGAGAATTCTGTGTTACATTAACAAAAGTGGGTAATTAGTTTTCATGTGTTCTTCAACGCCCAACTAGGAAGCTTCTAATATAACCGAAGGCATTGAGCTGTGCAAAGCGAATGCTATCTTTCAAGGTCGTTAGATAACCATGTTTTGAACTGCAACACGGAAAAGGGTGCTTGAGGTCCATTGCGGGGAAAAGCTCACTCATTGCCGGGGAAGCAACTGCAAATGAATTGTATTTGTGGATATTTCATTTTCATTGTTGAATCACAGGCAATGTCATGTGAAAACACTGTGCATTGCAGATTTTGTTTTTTGTATTTTGCATAATTCTAACCTCTTATTAAGATGAAGAACAAGGAAACAAGTCAGTATCGGTTTACTTATTATGGGCCTCATTAGGAGCATGCCGGCCCGGTAATAACAGGGCCGGTAAACCTACCGGCACCATTGTTACCGGACCGGCACATCCAAGTTTGCGTGCGGCTGCTGTCCCACCCGCCAGGTCTGACCAGACGACCGGAAAAGGCAGCCGCTCGCAAACATTCTGGGAAGCATCAGCCCCATTATTAACGGTGCCGGTGCTTCCCTCATCCCCATTCCCATTGAGTCCTATGGGACTCATGAGGGAATGGGGGGATTTACATTATTCCGGCACCTGACTTCCAGGAACAACGGGGTCGTAATCCCCCGGTGTTTCCGTGGAGCCAGAAAAATGCCTGAGTCCGGTGGCAGCCTGCCGATTTCACCAGCAAGGCTACCGCCGGACTCGTAATGAGGCCCTATGTGTCCTAGTGCCCTGTGTTAGTATACAGACACATGTGAAGCAGGAGGTAATTGCATCTTATCGCAGGAGGTATTTGCATTTTACTGCATATGGTAAAACGCAAAACTAAACTGGCCACTGTGAATGGCCTCAGATCCTCAGGAGCTATTTATATGAATAACAGCATTCAGGTGTCCTAGTATGTGTATTTTGGATCACCACCAAAGTGTTATTGTATATATAATACCACATGATGATGACATTGTGATTTAGGGCACAACATATCAGGCAGTACTGTATTGTTTAGGGCTAACCCAAATACCACAAAATACCCCAACAAGCTCACCACAAATACCACAAATACTTCTGACAGAGCCCTAGTCAGGCAAAATGCAAGTGTGGTAGAACACAACCAGTAACGAGCTTCACAGCAATAATCCAACCTGGGAAAAACCTAGTCAGGCAAAATGCAAGTGTGGCCAAATATGAACAATGACTGGATTTAATGTAAGAAACACCCAGTTGGAACACCTTGGGAAGCACTATGCAAGTGTGGCAAAATTACAGTAGTAGTACGATTTAATGAAGAGGTCCGTACCTGAAAGTAGGTGTAGAAGGAACGCATGGCGTCCTGCAGGGCTGGGGCACCAGGCAACCAGGGAGGGAAGGCTCCCTAAGCAAGGTACCCTTATCCTGTGCCCTTTGCCTGCTGCCTTACAGGCAGCCCTGGGAGTTGCTATTAGCCATGTTCATGGGTCACCTGACCCTGGTGGAACACCAATCCTGTGTCAGGGCAGGTAGCAGAGGGTGGATCTAAGGCAGGCTGGAGGAGAAGGGAGGCAGGGCTGCGTGGCGGAGCGCACAAAGCAAGTAAGGGCAGTGGGGGAGCCAGAAAAGGGGGAATAGTGGTACAAAGGACTGCACATACTGATCACATGTGGTGCAGGACGACAAGGAGTACTTGAACATCCTGGGAGTAGAGATAAGGGGTTTGCTTCCCCCAGAAGTGTGTGATTGTGTACATGGGTAACCTGACCCCGGTGGAACATCAATTCGGTGTCAGGTGGGCGGGCACAGGTTAGATCTAAGGCGGACTGGAGGGGAAGAGAGGCAGGGCTGAGCATGGGAGTGCATGAATCATGCAAGGGCACGGGGAGCCAGAAAAGGGTGAAGAGATGGCCAAAGGCCCAAACAGACTCAGCAAATGTGGTGCAGGACCACGAGGAGTCCCTGCACACATCAGGAGTTGAGAAAAGGGATTTCTTCTGATGAGAGAGTTTGAACATGTTCACGGGTCACCTGACTCCGGTGGAACACCAATCCTGTGTCGGGGGGCAGGCAGAGGAAGCATCTACGGCAGGCTAGAGGGGATGGGAGGCAGGGCCATGCGTGCGATGACCCAAAGCCAGTAATGGCAGGGGGAGCCAACAAAGAGGGACCTGAGGGCCAAAGGCCAGAACAGACTCACTGAACATGGTGCAGGACCACGAGAAGTCCTTGCACACACCAGTAGTGGAGAAAAGGGATTTATTCCACTCTGAGAGTGTGATGTGTTCATGGGTCACCTGACCCTGGTGGAACACCAATCTGGTGTCAGGGGGGCAGGCAGAGGGTGGATTTAAGCTGGGCTGGAGGGAAATTGAGACAGGGCTGAGCACATAGAGGATGAAAACTGCCCAGGAGGGGCATCCAGTAGCCAGTAATCAAAACTGGAAGCACATGGTAGGAAACAACACCCAGCCAATATGGCAAGACCTAGTGCTAAAAACATAACAACGTTGTGGCAACATTACCCAGCAGGTAAGTAAACCATCAGAATTCCAACCGAAAAGCAGCAGAATTGAGACAGGGTTAGGGCTTTCCATAAATTTACCCATGCTTTCATGCAAACTAAACAAAAGATTTGGCAGGCAGTCCCTGGGTTGGCCCTAAAAACTCCTAAAGATTCAGGCCCACCCCCACATTTGACATGTCCTGTCCCAGGCCAGGGACTGGTCTAAACCATTCCAAACCACAATAAATGTTACAGGGTTTAGCTCAGAGTGAACCCATTTGTGCACAACATCAATTTTAGGTCTGCCTTGTGGTTTCCCTCATCAATGAAAAGGCCAGAAACAAAATTGTCAGGACCGGACCTAACAAAAGTGCATTCATTCTCAATTGGCTACCAACAAGGTGCATTTGGGTGCCAATGCTGTAAATCGGAATGCAAATAAAAGCTGCCACCATCCCACTCAAAAACCAAAGTAAGGTGATAAAATCACCCTACGGACAAAATGTGGGGCTTGAAAAGTACCCCTGTTCTAAGCGCTCCCATGTGAATATATGCTATTAATGGTTACGGTGGCAAGGAGACTTCTACCGAAGTCACTCTAACCACACAAGCCAGAGAACCTAAAATCCACCAGGGCTGTTCGAGGGGGTCGCACAAGATGAGTACGGGTCCCATAAAATGCAACTGCACACCCCTTAAAAATGGAATTCTGCCCTAACAGCTCCCCGATGAAACTGCTCCACTGAGCTGACCACTACCACCTCCTCCCAAAAGTCAAGATTATTACAAAGACTGGTAGAGATGTTTTGTTCCTTGCAGTGAAGCTGCGGAATTGCCCCCGCCCTCGCCTCCCTTTTTTCCTAGAAATAATGCTAATCAAATTTGGGAAGTTTAAAGAGCTTGCCCTTTCCAGAGCTAAGTAATTCTTCCATGTTCCATTGCCTTTCCTCCCAGCCATCTTGTGTGGCATTTAGCAGTCACAAGAGTAAACATAGATAAATATGCCTGAATGACTTGGTGACGATGGCACCGTTGTTTCAGGACCAGCAAACTTAGAATGAGGCCCATGGCCACAAGCTGCAAGGCTTATGGTTGAAGCAGCGTAGTTTCCATTCATTCGTGTGTTTCCGTCTTTTGATGGATTCAGGTCTACAGTACCCGGAAATATCTGCTTCCTGATCGAAGGATGAAAGTGAAAGAGTGATCACTGTTGCCAAGCAGGAGGCCGACGTATCGTTTTGGTAGGTGGGTTTAATGCCCAAGTGTAGGGTATTGTTTCAGCATGTGTTCAAATAGAACATGCTTTTTCTAGGCCTAGGTTATGGTTGAAACCTTATTTTTAAACTGTTGGTAAGGCAGTGCCCTTATTACTAACTGGATTCAACTACCGATAACATGACTGAGTGCCATGGCTGGACTTTCAGAGGGAAGAAAAGCCCTTAATGAGATTTCCTTTTTGCAAGTGAGAAGTACAAAGCGTAAAGATCCACCACAGACAGATTATTTATAAGTTAAATAACATGTTTATTAAGGCTTTGAAAAAAAAAGTCATGCTATTAGACATTTGCAAAACTGGAGAACTGTTGGGGCATTCTGAGTTGATGGCGGGGCCGAGTTCCATAGAACCAGTGCGTGAGAAGAGGCTTGTTTGTGGGTCCTCTCTTTGCGGAAAGGGTTGTGATTCAACTGGTAGGTTGATTTACTAGGCGAAGACGGTGTGATGCCAGAAAAGTGGAGCTTAGCCACCAGTTACGCTAGTGAGCTACCCGTGACTGCTTTGTAGATGATGCATCCAGTCTTGAACAGTATCCAGGGCATGGAGAGGAAGCCAATGTAGTTCACAAAGGACGGGGTGATTTGGTCAAATTTCCACATAACCGTATTACGACGCAGAGCAGCGTGCAGACTGCTTTTAGGGGAGCCGAGTGAGCATCTGGGAGCCGCATCAGAAGGGCGTTTTCCCCATCGTTGTGTGAGAATACAAGGGCTACACTACGGTCTAGAAGTCCTGCGGTGGGATGAAGTGTTGGTTTTTGCAAATGGTGTAGATTTGAAGCCAGGCCATTTGGGCCTTCTTGGCTATGTTTTTTTGGAAAGACAGGCTACTGTCAATAGTGAAGTCTGTGGATTTTGCTGAATTGACAAATTGTGGATCAAATCCTTCTGGGTGCATATCATTGAGCCATTGTTGGGCAGATTGTTGTTTAGCGAGGGTACCGATGAGGACACATTCGGTCTATAGTGGGTTATGTTTGTGGTAGACAGTCAACATCAGTAGCCAGTGATGCACTCGAGAAATATCCCACGCTGTGGAGATGGGCGATAGATAAGGTGGAATGCGATGGTCTATCTTTGTTATAGTAAAACATGGTGTATGAGGGCATCCATTGCTTTCATTGCTACACAATCCTGCTCAGTACAAGCCAATTAAAATGTGTGGATGATGGTGAGGCCTCCCCAATGCCTATCCCACGTGGTTGCTATGGAGGATGATGCATCCAGAAGAGATGGGATTGTCTTACGTGTGGGGGGATGTAGGAGAAAACCGTTTCTTGGTGAAAGAAATAACATTCAGCTGGAGTGTCGTGAACTGGTTAGTGACTTCATCAGCGTGAAGGACAGCTGAGTGAGCCTCACTTAGCCTTAGCGGGTGAAAGAGTGGTGGAGGTGGACATGTTGTGATGGATGAAGACATTTGCAGCACAGTGGTGCGGTCAGCATTTATTGTCCTTGTGAGCGAAGGGATGACCTGTGGCTGTACAAGACCCATTGTGATGTCTTAAAGGGTAACAATGATATGATGGGTTTGAACCAAGCTTCTTACTACTTCTATAAGTCTGCAGATCTTCTGGTAAATTCTTATATATCTCTGAATTTACAGCTATTTCCAATATGGATTACACATGTCTATGTGTCAACAATGTCGGCGATGTTTCCCATGAACACTAAACACTAACACATTCATACTGTCCCACTTGTCAGTTAAATCTCCTTGGGAATGGCTGTCGTCACCTGACCTCTCCAGAGAGGGCATTGGTACCAGCTCCCCTAAATAGCTAATGCAGTACTGACTTGCGTTAAGTAAAGAAAAACAACACCCCTAGATGCCAGGTGATTGTAAAACCTATCTAGATTTGCCCTTCAGCCTATGACACCTACAACTCTACACTCTCCACGTGTAATCCTACACAATTCAATACCAGCAAACACTTTCCAAGGATTTGTGTTCCTTTCTTTATTATTTATTTATTCAACAAAGCATTTCTAAAATTAAACTGCAGTGGGTATATTCCACCTAGCAATATGTTGACACACTTCAAAAATACATGCATTTCTTTCTTGTATTGTGATATTTATAACACGCTTTATACCTAGAGGTCTAAGACCGGACCCGGGGATCGAACCCGTGTTGCTCTATGTTGTCTTGCTTCCAAGGTGAGCATGTTGCTGGTGAGCTATCCATACTAAACCAATATGGATATGCACATCTGGTCAACATCTGGTACTCATAGCGGCAATAAGGCAGATCATTGTGTAGCGCTTTCGGTTGCAGTCCCTTTTAAAATGACAACTCCTAGGCGGACATTCACATTAAAAAGTGAGCATTTGTAGATGAAAGAGTGCCAGGGAGAGACCAAACAAAATACACTACAGGGCTACAGTACTATAGGACACGTAGTGAGAAATCTGAAGTGAGCGTAACAGCATCCCAGAACAAATGTAGCCAATGGCGAGGGAGCATACCACTGTGAGGTATGAGGAATTAACTGGGTTCAGAACCCTACATCTAAAGACGACTGCTGAAGAGAGAAATGTAATTTAGAAAATAAAAATAGTTCTGACAGATTCCTACATGCATAAAGATATGAAACAGTCAAAATAAAACAAAGGTGAGGTGTTGACCATCCGTGGCGTGTCCAGACTCTTTTGACCGGGGTGGCCCAATGGGGCACTAACTTATGCAGGGGTGGCATGAGGTACGAGCCCACACACACATAATGATCATAGTTTAGGATAATGGGGTGGCCAATCAGAATCCAGGGGTAGCACGTGCCACTCCAGGCTACTCCCTGGACACGCCACTGTGGGCCATATGAAAAGTACTCCATGACATGCACATTGTGAAGGGTGTTTCCATGCCCTCTATGTTGCATGTCTAGTCATACCTAGGGTTTCCCTCAAGTTAGAAAGAGTGTCACTGTCTCTTTCCCTGCTGCTTTCCAAGACTCTAAAGTGAATTTCAGAAAATGGGCACCATCAGGCAGGTCTCTGTAATGTTTTATATAGTTGGTGGAGTCCAAGGCTTTAAGTGGGCTGGGGCCTGCCGGGGCCGGCCCCCCAGCAGGCTCCTAAATCTCGTTTTGAGGCAGGGCTCTGCCGGGGCCCACTAATCTGCCCTGCCAGACTCGGCCACTACACAAAACAGCTTTTTTTCTAAAGCCTAAATCTCTTGCGCATGTGCGAAAGCTTCATGTTTCAGAAAAAAATACCATAATGGTGGTGCCGCACCTGCGAGGCATTCCCTTCAAGCAAGAGATGCCCGTGGGCGGCGCCACCATTATGGAGAAAACGTGAGGCCGCTGGAAGCAGAGGCCTTGCTTTCTAAATCCTGAAGCTCCCGCTCATTCGCGGGAGTTTCAGTCTTCAGGAAATGGCCTCAGCTTCCAGGGGCCTCACATTTTCAGCCTTAATGGTGACACTGCCCCTCCCCAGCTGGCGAGGGCGCCACCATTAAGCCTGAATAAGCAAGGCAGTGTTCCTGCCAGGTAAGCCTTTAGAAAATAAAGGCAGAGATCAGCAGCCTCTCCTCACAGGGGGGGTTGAGGAGAGGGTGCTTATCTCTACAAAAGGCTGCCTGGCAGGGGTGCCAGTAGCCCATTGAGCTGGGGCTCGTTGAGAGGGCATGGCCTAATGGGCCAGCAGGCGACCCCCGCCGTTAGGCCACGCCCCCTTTATGAGCCCCGGCTCATTTTGTAGTGCCACTTAAGGCACTGGTGGAGCCCATTTGGGCAACCTGCAGGATTGACCCAGAAGCTTGTTTTCGGATACTGGTTCGTTTTTTTAATAGGAAGTGGAAGACAATCTCCCGCTCATAGGCGTGCCCAGGGAGTGCCCTGTGGTGGCACGTGCTATCCCTGGAATCTGATTGGCCACCGCAAGTGCCAGATCTTTATCGTGTGTGTGTGGGGGCGGGGCGGAGTCTGTGTGTGTGTGTATGCGCGCGCTCGTACGTCATGCCACACTTGTACAAGTCAGTGCCCCACTTGGGCCTCCCAGTCTGGACACGCTACTACTCCCTCCGGCGGTAATGTCACAGACTGCATTCCCCACAGGCCTGTGGGTCGAAGGGGGGGGGGGGCACGTGAAGGCTCCAGTTGTGATATGCATTCAGAATCCCGGAATGGCACTCTCACTCTTCGAACAGAGACGTTTTTATGGGAGGGCAAAATGGGCACTTGCCCAGGGCCCCCACCTTGGAGGGGGCCCCACAAGGCTGCCTGATCTAAAGAAGTTAAATTCCTTTGTTCGGCAGACTTAAATAGCACACATCAGGATATTTTATTGCATGGTGCTGAGGCTCTAAAAGTATTGCCTGTCTGTTTTGGCACATTCTGGCTCGATCAAGTCATCATGTAAAGCTTTCTGTCTTCACTGTGGTATATATAGTTTGTGTGTTCCTTGCGGCACAACTCCTGTAGCATTCTTTCCTTCCTGTGGGAATTATGTTGATCATGTGCAATAGCCAAATTTGAAATGCATATTGGTAAATTGAGTGCCACAATGGTTCAGAAGTTAGCTCAGTGTGTTAAGCACTCATTGCAGTGATATGTGTTCCTATGCAAGATTAGAATAGCACATTCCTGTAAGGCTGGCTGAGCCTTTCCTATGTCTGAAGTTTATAAATCTGCCTGCATATGTACTTGGTTTTGCAGCACTACAGGTGCTATTATCAGCAATGTACCTGCACCAGATAGGGGTTGCTATAAAAACGAACATGTCATCCTTATGGTGAAGGTCTAGAAATTGGTTTGCTCAGATGGGGTGTTGTAAAACCTAGGCCATCACCTCCAATGATGAGCATACACTGTTAGTCCAAGAGAATAAGTATCCAAATTTGGAACCGAAGCATTCATGCTTGTATCCTGGCTTTACCAGCAGACAGTACAGTGATCCTGGTCAATCATCTAATATCTTGTACATTAATGTACTGTCTTCTCTGTAGTTTGCCTCCTTGCATGCTGATGGTATCGTTTAGCCCATTACTTGATCTTTCTTCCTATGTAGGCCATTTGAGTGGAAGGGGTGGTAGACAGAAGGGAGCAGACCGGATGGTGAAGGGCTCAGACAAGCATATTTAAAAGTCTGCTTGTTTGACACAAAAAACATTGCATTTTTGTAAAAGTCAAAGGTTTTTCTGCACGTTTGTAAATGACAATTGCACAAGCCAGTGGGCCTCATTAGGACTCCAGCACTAAACCATGGTGCTATTAGCACCATGGTCCATGCCGGAGTCCCCCATTGCGGAATGGGGAATTACCACCCCATTCCGAGGTTGGCGGGGTGGTAATTCCCCCTTTCTCCATGGCCCTTCCCCATTCCCATTTTTGCCCCATAGGGCTCAATGGGAATGGGGAAGGCACTAATTACGGTACCGCAAATTGCGGTACCATAATTAGAACCAAGGTCTCTTTGCGGGTCCCTACATTAACGGTTGGTAAAACCAGCCGTTAAGGTCGGGTCCCGCAAAGGAACCTCGTAATTAGGCGCTAGGTGTTTAACGGCGCCGCAGCCTTTTACGGCGCCGTTAAACACTTAGCGCCTGGGTCATAATGAGGCCCAGTGTTTTGGAAGTATGTAAAGCTTTAAAATACAAAAGAGAACCCAGATTAAATCTGCTAAATCACACTGATTGATATGCTGGTACTTATATACTTCTCTTAATGATGGAACAAATGAAGCTAGAATTATTCTGTGTTATACCCCTCTATAATATTTAGGTTTAAACAATGGTCATGTTTGGTAATATGATTGGTGTACTTTCCAAGTCAGTTTTATAAAATGAGATTATTTTAGTTCACGGTAAGAACTGGCAATGAAAGTGTTCAAATGCAGACATTGCAGAGTTGGCACACATCCCTCATTCACCCCTTAACCAGTGTGTGTCACGCTGGGCATCTAATTTAATCTTGCATTGCATAGCCTCTCGAAATTGCTAGTTCCTAAACCTTTCATAATTGTCAGCCCTTTTCAGGGTATGCTCTTCAAAACAGTCTCAGTCATGGTTTCACTGGCTACAGGGCTGCTTCCACTATAATAGTGAGCATTGATATATTGCACACCACAGGCACTTTATTCTTTTGATCTCTAATGGCAACACTATTTGAAAACCATGTCCCACTTATAATCTCAGTCTATCTGGATAGAGACACATTCCTGGTAGCTTCTAATCTGCATCCACTATCCATGCTATGGTACGTGTAGCTTTCTCCTTCCTACCAATTGGTCTCCTCTATCCATGCTTGAGCACGTTTGCATTCTGTGAAGCAGCAAATGTGAATTCTCTGTCTGTTCTGGGTTACATTTACCTTTTTGCATACAGTCCTGCATTAATACTACAGGCTGCATACCTTCCCGGATTCTATTGATAAAAAGTCTGCTGTATCTACACTAGAACAGAAGTAACCTCTTCGATAATGTTGGCCTTCAAATGCTACTTGTTTATCATTCTGATTAGAGCAAGAATAAAGAGGGTAAGGGGACTTAAAGGGAATAAACATCCTTATTTTTAATGCTGTGAGGCAGCATATCAACCTATGGGCTGTGATTGCGGCAGGGGGGCGGGGCAGATAGTCTTGATCACTTAATTACTTTGGTTTGGTGGAGGGGGGCCCCAAAGATGTCCATGCCCATGGCCCTAAAAGTGCTTAAGAAGGCCCTGTCTGCGAAGGCACCTCGTTCCGGTTTATGTGAGCAAAACATGCCAGGTTAGGAAAATGCCAGACCAGACAAGGAAGTCACTAAAACCGAAGTACACCCAGAAGCAGGCAAAGCACACTTAGGACTTCTTTGAAACTCCAGGCATTTTATTCTGTGACAAGCAAACCTGGGTCTCTTTGTTGCAACGTGGCAATCAGCTACACCATCTGACCTGAAGCCAGCCACCAGTGACATTATAGGACACGACTATGCGGCTATGAAACTGAAGTCTTCCTTATATATTTAATTATGTTTACTTTCGTGAAGCGGCAACACATTGAATTCTGGCCCCGCCAAACCACTTACCGCAGCCCCCTCCATGTCGGTCGTGCTGTGTGATAAAGCAGCCAAAGCACTCGGAGAGAGAACGGGACGCCTTTCCCGTGAACCCACATCCTTCGGGCGGCCTCTTCGGGGATTTGCATTAAAGCCGTCGAATGTACAGAGCCGAGCACACAATAGGCCCATGCGCGAGCGTCTGATGAGCCGTCCCCTTCCAGGTGCAAATTATAGATGAGCGCCAAGGGCAGCTCTAGGCAGTAAGTATAGCTCCCTTGTTCTCGATTGGGTAATTGCACTGCACTTTCACTGTTGTTACTCTGCAATATGCATGCAGAATGAAAGGGTACCTGCGAGACTAAAGTGTAGGCCTGCCTGTCTTTTTCTTTCCTTTGCAACAATTACCAGGTGTATTTTTAGGACAATTGTATTTTGCTCCACTTAGGCTAAATATCATATTTTTAACACAATCATTAATTCGAATTCATTTTTTTGTATAAGCACCCACTTGCACCAGTGTATTGAAAATGAAGGGATTATTCCCTTAAATGCAGTCCCTGGACATTGAAGGCGTATTCAGATCGGGACCATTTCTGAAAAGCTTGACTCTACATGTGACCATTCAGCGTTTCTAAATGCGCCATGGTACTAGTAAGCATTATCTCTGCCAGTCTACAGGTGCCGCGCGCAGCTCTCACGTTGCTTTCTTACACCTCCCCTATTCAGGAGAAGACTAATGCAATAATACATGACGGTTTTCTTCCTAATGACCCTGTCATTCCACAGATCTACAATAAGGCATCTGCACATGTCACAGAAAAATAAAAGTTTGTTTTCATATAAGAAAGACTGTGAAAGTTTGTAATAAACTATGACATTAAAAAAATTAAAAATAAATAAATAAGGCATCTATCAGTGCTAACATTTCGCCAACTTTGCATAAATCAGGAGCTATTTATTAATCTAAACATGTTTGCAACTGGACACATTTCATGTCGAATTCTTGAGGTACCCAAGTTTTTATGAAATGAATGTGGGAATTGTTCTGCTTAATTTATGCTTAGTACAAAATGGCGTGCGTGAGCGCAATGCATTCTGGGAGCGCTCGCAGCCATTTTGGATATTTACTTCACTCCGCAGTGAAAGGCTGCACACATTTTTTCACAGTGCTGAGACAAACATGCTTTTTCAAACTTGGTATGCAGTCAAGGCCATTTCTGCTGGGAAATGCTAACGTTGTTATGACGTGCTACTGTACTCCGTGGAGCATGTTTTTAGAGCAGGGAGGCCCTGCATTCCTTGGGGGGAGCTCTCGATTGACCCAGCTGGCAACCGACGGCTGTTCCTCAACTGCGCAGGTGCAATTCCAGAAGGTTCGAGAATTAACTCCTTTTTTTGGAGTGCCTATATAGGCGGAAACCTGGAGGGGTCAGGTGAGACTTCAGCCAGAGAAGGACGCTCTGTCTGGCCTTCACGTGAGCTGTGGCAGTCTCGTCCTGGCTGTCTTCGGGGTCTTCCAGCCGCAAATGGGCGAGATGAGGAATGATAATACGCTCAAAGTGATGTATTCTTTCTTTGACTTCTTTACTTCTTCTGGGATTTATGTCCATGTTAGTTTTATGAGTTATTTCTATGTACTTATAATCTTGAATAAATAAGCCGTAAAGAGCTGATTATCTTCTAAAGGGTGCGTGCCTGTGAGTTATTGTGTCTATTTGGGTTGAGGTATTTGCTCTATAATTGCATTGGTGATTTATGGTAGTTCCGTGCACTTTTCAGAGGAGAGCAATACAGGAATGAATAGACTTGCATATATCTTTTTAATATATATATATATTTAAAATTTAGTCTATGGTTCATTTAAACCTTTTAGCTACATTAATTTGACAAAAATCAATTTCATGCTGAATAACCTTACAACAGTAAAACAAAACATTAAAAAACATTCAGTTAGTCCTACAAAATGAAATTAGCACCAATCATCCGCCCAGCTGGGCATTCCTAAGTGTCTCTGAGCGGGTCTCCAAATGACGATCCCCTCCCAAATTCAAGCACTTAACCCCTCATCCCCGGACAAAGCCTCAAATTTCACAAATGCCATTTCCACAAAGCCCAGCAATGCCAATGTGAGAGAACTCCTGTTCCCCTGTATTACTTGAGTCCACCAGACACCCACAAACAAAGGCATTGAAGAATCTCCCCAACAATTGCGTTCTTATATCCTTTAGCGCTGGACATAGTAATGTTAGGTGCTGAAGGCTTTCCAACTCACCTGTTGCAAAGTCTGCAAGTCAGTGTCCGCCATTTTGGAACTGACATTACTGACAGAACTTCTCTCGTTGGGAGTAAATTAAATCGAAAACGCATAAACTGCCTTCTCAGGTGAGGCCACGGGAATTTAGACACATAACTTGGAACCGTATATATAACTGTTTCGCAAACCTAATCGCTTCCAGGCACTAAGGAAGCAGTTTGCACTCTATTTATTTATTTATTACATTTGTATAGCACACAACAGCTGGGAAATACTCTGTTTTTGCTCTTCCATTTAGTCTATTGATAGCTCAGCTCTGGAACTCACTCCCCAGATAACTCTTGCCCTCCAAAAATCCTTTGGTGCTGGCTAGAGAGAAGTGGACCACAAGCATCATCAACCATCCATCCAGAATTAATGTATGGAGAAGCTGCTGCCTGCTTTAGAAGGCCAGTCTCTGACAATGACAAAAGTACAACCTGCATCCAAAAGATCAAATCGATTTCTTGTCTCCCATGTACAGTTGAAATACAGTTAGTCTTTACAGGGTCATTCCTTTCATTAACTGAAGCAATTGTTTACATTTTTTTGAAATAGGTTTTCACCCCATGCGGTATTGGATTGAGCATTGGCACTCCACTTGACTTCAACAGGACAGCCCGAAAACCCCTCCTTTTCTGTCAAGCCATCTTGTCATGAGAAACTAAGGATGGCCCTCTTGTAGAGGGAAAACCCTCCCAGTTGCTTTAGGACACAGAACGAGCTCAGCGCTTAATCTCCAGAATGGCATATCCAAACTCTGCTTTTGGTGGAAGTTACCCACCTTTGTCAATGGTTGCGGCAACGTGCCTGAACTGAAACCTAACCTTGCGTGGAACTGTGTTGAAGCCCTTTCCATATTGAATCGTCTTTGATGATCTTAAGTGGCAAATACACAGCATCATGTTTCCAAGCAAACACCAATAAAGTAAGAAATACATGGATATCTATAATAGATGACCTCAGTGTAGAACTTGGGTGACCTTGAGGCTCATTATGAGTCCGGAAGCAAGATGCCGGTAACAGCATGTACTGGCACCTTTCCAGAGAGGCAATCTCCAAGTCTGCTGGTAGGGGCTGTGATCTACAGGCAGGCCTGATCTGCTTAGTAGTTCAGGCCACTACCGGCAAACAATTGCTGCATTCACCGGCACCGGTATTACCGCTGCCGGTGATTGCATCATCCTCATCCCATGGAGTACTCCATGGGAATGGGGATTTATTGGCGTCTGTGCCACCCGTAATATCCCCGTAATACTGGGATATTGAGCAATGGAGACGGTACGGTAGTCCCCAGGTATCCCAGTGGAATTACTGGCGGGATACCAGAAGACTTGTAATGAGCCCCATTGTCTCTATGCACTAGTGCCACTATATCACTCATCCATCTTTCTTATTGTTGATGATGAAATACTACCGCTCCTGCGAGGTCATTGAAAGACACTTCCTTCTTTCTCACCTGAGTCTGTTTTCCTCATTGTGCAACTCTGGGTTCACCTGTTATTTTTTAGCAGTCATGCACTTCCCAGGCCTCACTTGTTAGATCATAATACTTGTTGTCACCCAAGCAGGTTCTCCCCTGCTCCTCCAGAACCATAAAGGACCACATTGACACCCTCACTCCAGCCTTGGCCGATTTCTGCAATCATTCTTTTGCCACTGGAACTTCCCCTCCCTTTTAAGCACTCCCTTGTGCACCCCTCTGAAGAAACATTCCGCCGATCCTTTCTGTCCGGCAAGATACTGACCGATCTCCATCTCTCCTTTCTTGGGCAAACTCTTAGAAAAGCTGGCCATCTCCCAGCTTACTCTCCATAATGAATCTGTTGTTTGCCTCCATGACCATCAGTCTGGTTTCAGAGAGCCAGAGGCACGGAAACTGCTCTCTTGAACAGCCGTGGAGACCTGCTCACTAATCTTGACTGTAGCCATGCTTCTGTCCTTCTGCTCCTTGATCTTTCCTCGGCTTTTGATACGATCAATCATCCCATCCTGATTAATCCTCTACATGAGAACCTGGTCATCATGGATCATGCCCTCAGATGGTTGACATCTTTCCTCCGGGACCGTCTTTCTCAGGTTCAACTGGGGTCCTTTCTCTCCCCCACCTTTCTCTCTCCACATGTGGTGTTCCCCAGGGTTCCAAATTCTCCCCCTGGCTTTTCATCGTATATGTGGCCCCTTTGGACCACCTCATCTCTACTTTCTCTTCTAAGTTTCAGAGTTCTGCGCATGACACTCAGCTCTCCTTCAGGCTCCCCTCTGCCTCCTTTCCTCTGTCGCTCAGACCTGACTGTCTAGCTGCAATTCATGAATGGTGTGCCTCCAACAATCACTGCCTCAATGCCAGTAAGGCAAAGATCCTCCTCATTGGAAACCCTGCTCCTGCTTTCCCTCTTTCACTCTGGTGGCTCTCCATGGGCCCTCTCTCTGCCCCTTCCTGTGAGGCAAAAAACTTTGGGATCATCGACTCCACTCTCTCCTTCTCACCTCACATCATGGACCTTTCAAAGAAGGCACACTGCCAGTTGCACCTCCTCAGAGGTATTCTTCCTTTTCTCACTTTCCCCCGAAGCTCAACATCTCCAGAGCCCTGGTTCTCTCTAGGCTGATTACTCCAATAGCCTTTCTAAACCTGCCTTCCTCTAATTTCTGCTCTCTGCAACTAATGAAGAACAGAACTGCAAGTCTTCTCCTTGGCCTCAAGCCCAGGGATCCTATCTCTCCAGCCCTGAAATCTCTCCACTGGCAACCAATGGCTGCAAGGATCAAGTTCAAGATCCTCTGCCTTGCCCACAAGGCTTTCTGGGGCCGGGTCCTGCACTACAACCAATTCTCTCTTCCTAAACATCTTCCTTCTCGAGCTAGTCGCTCTGCTACCTCTAACTCTCCGATTGTCAGACACTTCTCCACGGAGAGAATGGGAGGTAGATCTCTCTCCTCTGCAGGAGCCTCCCTCTGGAATGGCCTCCCTGCCCCTCTCAAACTGGAGCAGGACCACCTCAGGTTCTGGAAGCAGCTCAAAACCTTCCTTTTCGCTCCTGCTTTCTCTCTTTCTCTGCCTTGCTGAACCACCTGTCTGCTGAGCTGACTGGTCACATGGCTGCACTCAGAACTCAATCAGACATGCCCCCCCATAATGTGCAAGCACATGCACTGCCTCCAGACCGCTGTGCACTTAGGGGTTGTATCTGTAACCCTGCAGTTCCTTTCCCCCTTGCACTACCCTGAGCTGGCTCCCACGTCTGCACTTACTCAGAGCAATGCAGCCTTGATGGACCCCCCACCTCACCCTGGCACTTCTCCTCTTCCTCTACCCCCTGCACTTGCATGATCTGAATGACACAAAGGCCCTCATTACAACCTTGGCGGAGGACCATGGTGCTATTAGCACCATGGTCCATGCCGCTAAGGTTACGATTCCGCCATGGTGGATGGCGGAATTACCGCCCCATTCCAAGGTGAGTGGGGCGGTAATTCCCCATTCACCATTTGCCCTTCCCCATTCTCATTTTTGCCCCCATAGGGCATAATGGGAATGGGGAAGGCGCTAATTACGGCACCGTAAATTAGGGTGCCGTAATTAGCTCCAAAGTCCCTTTGCGGGTTGGATTTTTAACGCCTGCTAAAAGCAGGCGTTAAACACCAACCCGCAAAGGGACACTTGTAATCAGGGCCAAAACCTAGTAAGATTGTTAGTTCATCCTCCCTATGCCTCCCTACCTTGTCTTGTTGCACCTAGAAACACATCTTTACATGCGCGTTATAAATGACTCACCATATCATAATGTGCCCATTTTCAAATCTATACTGAGGTTCTGCCATTGTTCTTCTTATTGGATAGTATGCCCTACCGCAACCCTTTCTAATGGATTGCTTCCTCTCACGGATTCCTCATTTGATATCTATCTCCCAAAGCTGCTTTATGGAAACTTTTCTGCCACCAGGGGGAGCAGCGCGGCTCTGCATTGGCTCTTCCCGATGCCTCTATGTGCCCGAGTATGATATGATGTCACATCCAACAAATAGAGATACGCCACACCCCGTGATAGTAGTTCCTTTTTTTGACATTCTCAGCTCGTTGTAGGATCACCACTTTAAGTTTGCGTTTGCTTTATTTTCTCTCCAATATGTCGAAAACAACAACGTCTTCATGTTTCAAACTCTGTGTCGGCTGTGGATGTTAAATGTCTGTTGCAGATCCTCACCAGATTTGCCATTACTGCCTCGGTGAGGACACGACACACAGGATTGCACGTCGTGTCATTTGATGCACCACTATGTCCTTTGGGAATGCGAGGCAAAGTTGTTCATTTTTCAGAAGAGTGATAAGCAGACCCATTCGAAGTCTCCCGACATGGATCGCCAAGCCAAAGAATGGTCTCCGGTACGAAAAGGCAGAAAGAAGAAGCACCACAGGTGGTTCTTCCAAACACCATTTCTTTACCCCTTGGAAGATGAGCTAACGCACCAGGGAATCTCCTGAGGACACACCTCCACATGCACCTTTCTCCACTCAAACCTCCTCGACAGTACGCCCGCTCCCTAGGGGTGCCTTCATGTCTCACCTCAAAGACATTTGTGATGAGGAAGGGTACCCCATTCCCTTTGGCATGGAACCATTACAACCTAGGGAAATCAGGGACTTCCCAGAAGAGTTCTACAATGGAGATGCAAATTGGTAGACCTTGCAAGCAATTTCAGGATGAAAGTGGCCTGGACATCTCATCAGAAGTGAACATGCTTCTGGCTCCTACCCCGGGAGCTTCAGGCAGCTTTTCTGCACCTTATTGATACAGTTGTGGATAGCTTGGTTCTGTCGGCACCCTCATACCGCAAGGTCCAATACAAAGTGACCAACATTTTGAATGAGGGACCTAAAAGGAAACTCCAGTGCCTTTCAACCAGGTGGTAGAAGCACTAGTTCTGGAGCTTTAGCTCTAAAGCACCCTCAGTCCTAACTGTGGACCGTGATCTAGCAAAAAAGCCCAAGCCTGCACCCTTGAATCCATACTTTCTATTGGCCCATGAATGCTGGAGAGCTTGGCTGTACAGGCTGCCATGGCCAATCTAAATTCCACCGCCTTTCACTTTTTGCTTCCTTATCGGGAGAGCAAACCGCTGGATGCCTAGGACAGGAATGATTTTGGTTCCAATATCCTGGGCCTACATTTCATCAACCCCTCCTGTGCACTCGCCAAGTCATCTTTTGTACTATGGTCTATCATAGTCTGAGAGTCTCAGGAAGATAGCTCAGGAGCAATGCGGTCGCCTTAGAAACAAGATGACACGGAGCAACACAGGTTCGATCCCCGGGTCCGTGCTTAGACACCTCTGGGTATTAAGCGCATTATAAATAACCTATCATATCATATCGGAGGCAGCGGAAGACATCCCTGAGGGATGGCTTTAAGGCTCGGTTTCATGACTGCAAAAAGGACCTTCACCAGATCAGATGGTGTAGCCAGGACTATGTCTACCAGAATTGTCTTGAGTAGGTACTCATGGCTCAGGTGTCAGGTTTTGCCCTGTATGTCCCAGAAAGGATACTGGACATGCCGTTTGATGGCAATAACCTGTTTGGTCAAGGGTCGATGAGATGCTGCAGTAGTTCCAGGCTCCAAAGGTGAGTGTGAAATTGCTGGGACTGGCTGTGCAACAACAGCAACCTTCTAGCCCTGTGGGCAGGTGTTTTGCTCCTACTCCTGCTCCCACAAGGGAAGGGGTCATGCCCCATCAGCAAATCAGGTGCAGCGCCACACCAACAGGTGTCTCAGTGAAGGTGTCTTAGGGGTGGTATGTGTTTAAACCAAAAGAGGGAACAATAATAATTCTCTATGTAAAATGTAAAAAAAGAAATTAATTTAAAATGATATTTCAGTTAACACCGTTTGTTTTTGAGTACACAGTACGCAGCCCATATTTGCTAAGTGGCTGGGTTGGAGACATCAATTTCTGTGGGTACATTTAATGTTTTACATAGAGAATTATTATTGTTCCCTCTTTTGGTTTAAACACACACTTGATGATCCTCACGAAGTAGGAGGGAGTTTCACCGTTATGTGGGGTAACCCTTTAAGGATAGAAACTGTCTGTGAGGCAACTTTTGTCTCGTACGGATCCACCATACTAGGAGGATAGATAGGGCCATTCTGGAGTACAGGACTAGTTGTTTTAACTAGAGCCTCATTTAGCTTGTCCTAAATCAGACAAGAGAATTATAATCATGGCAACAGCATCAGGTAAAAGTCTGGCGTACACTGAAGATTATATTTTACAACTATTAAATTCAATACCAGAGTTCGGCTTAGATAGTGAACTTAGTGACATAGGAAAGGATGACAAATGGGATGAACTCACTCAAACTCGCAAAAGACTGGTTCGAACTGAGTTACATGCCATAATTATGTTGGAATATTTGAAAAATCAGGCACTAGCATGCAGTAGCAGGACGTAATAGTCCGCAATGAACCCAGACTCTTCCTGGATAACACAGACTTCAAACTAAAATGGAGCTATATAGCTAACAAATGTGGGAGGGATTGGTTGGTATTAATCATTGAAACAGGCCAAGAAACTTACCAAAAAGATCCTGGTTGATTTAAAAACATTGGAAGAAGAAATGAAAAAGAACTTTGATATTGAAACTTTTAAAACTAAATTAGAAGCCAACATGAAGGAAATGCAAAACTTCAAAGTAGAGTCTGGTGCAGAAAGAGTTAAGAGACTGAAAAAAGATCTAACCATTTTTACACATGTGAAGGCATTCCAGTATGTCACAAAAGACTACAATTTCGGAGTACCCACAGGAGGCCAGAAACCTAATCGAAGGGTTAGGTTAAGGAACACATCATATAGTTCCAGTGAGGAGGGAATTACATCTAGTGAGAATGAAGAAATTAATGGTGTAGATCAAAGAGGAAGGAATATGAATACCTCAAGACAAAGAGGTCGGAATACAAGAGGAAATCAAGGAGCTAGGAATGGGTCAAGACGCCCACCTTTTTTAGGCAGAGGGAACAGTCAGCAGGAATGGCCTACAGATCGCATGCAGACACGCAGCTACCGGGGTTGGTAGTCAACCTATCCAGTTACATACTGACAAAGGAGGAAGAACGTTGCCTTAATAAAGGCTTGCATTTTGCAGCATCTAAATATCATGACCCGTTTGAATTTGGACTTGAGTTCAATGCCTTTATGCGAAAGGTACACTTGAGAGAATTTTTTTTGATGATCAATCTGCCAGCACACATACTAATTTTAGTGGTCTGAGAAATCCTTCAACGTGGTGTCCACCCGTCCATACGTCCTCCCCTGAATCGGTTGTTTTTGAAAAAAAGGTGTTACAGGATTTGAAAAAACTCGAAACCAAAGGCATTCCTAAAAATTCTAATTTGAGTCAGAAAGAAATCGCAATGTTGCGACAACTGGGCAAAAATGACAACATTGTCGTCCGTCAAGCTGATAAAGGTGGGGCAATTGTTATTCTGAACAAGAAGGATTATATTGAAGAATGTCACAGACTACATGGCTGATGACATAAGCTATCAAAAAGTTGACCAAGATCCTAGTCCTGCTCTTAAGAAAATCATAAGGGAGAAAGTTAATAAAGCAGTAGATCTAGACTTAATCAGTAAACAAGAAGGAGATTATCTAACTAGAGAAACAGCGCAAATCCCCATTTTCTATATTTTGCCTAAAATTCATAAAAATAAGGAGAAACCTCCGGCAGACCCATAGTGTCGGGTGTCAATTCCATTTTGGAACCTTTGTCCAAATTTGTTGTTTGTTATTTGCATCCATTTGAAATGAAACTGAAAAGCTTTGTTCAAGACACTAGGCATGCAATTCTGAAAATTGAAGGTTTGACGTTCGACCATACCAAAGACATACTAATTTGCCTGGATATACAATCCCTATATACTAACATCCCACAACGAGCTACACTTGAAGTTGTGGAGGAACTATTATTACAACAAGAGGATAACCATCCTGTAAGCAATGCCTTTATTTTGTAGTGTGCTGAAACAGCTTTGATTAATAATTTTTTCCAATTCATGGGCCAATATTACGTACAGGTGAATGAACTGCTATGGGTGCAGCCATGGCTCCTAATTTGGCCAATTTGTATGTCGATATGGTAGAACAAACTATTATTACTCAGAAGTCAATCCTTTCAGACACCATATAACACAATGGTTGAGATATATCGACGATGTGTTTATGGTATGGTATGGATCTATTGATGAGGCAAATCATTTTTTGGTGTGGTTGAATAATCAGAACAGATATCTGAAATTCACAGCCTCTATGAGTTCCATTGAGGTTAAATACTTGGATCTGACGATTTATCACCAAGATAACCAACTATGGGTTAAACCATTTATTAAAGATACTGACAGGAATGCACTTCTTCATTACAAGAGTCACCATGCCAAGCATGTGCGGGACAATTTGCCCTTTGGGCAATTTTTACGGCTGAAACGTAATAGCAGCACAAAACAAGATTATGAAGAAGGAGCCAATATGTTGATAGACAAATTGATCGATTGAGGCTATCCGCCTAAAATTCTTAGACAATCTGCCAAACGTGCATTTAATAACAATCGGGAAGCTCTCTTTGAAAAGAAAAAGAAAAATGAAGACAATCAAGATACCTGTTTGGTTTTTGTTAAACCTTCAGTAATATGTCCTACAAAATTAAGAACATTGTTTGTAGGAATTGGAAAAAGATTATGTCCGGCCCATTGCCATTGGTGGCTTTTAAAAAAAGCACTAACATCCGCAATCTTGTCATGAAAAATGATGTACATAAGACTGGTAGTTCTGAGGTTGTTCAAAGTACATTGTGGGGGTTGCCCCGTGTCATGGGACATTATCCTTGTGGGGAATGTGTTATGTGTCCATTGACACGAACAATTACCTCTGTCAATCTTGGTCTGAATACTGAATGGATACTAAAAGAACATACGAATTGTAAAACAGAAAATGTGATTTACATGATTAAATGTCTATGTGGATTGTTATATATAGGCAAGACTAACAGAAAGTGTAAGACTCGCATGATCGAGCATAAGAGCTGTTTAAAAAACTAGACTGAGAAGGCTCCTTTAGTAAAACATTTTAATGAGAAGGGACACTCATTCATTGGCTTTGAATGGTGTATTTTAAAAAAAGTGAAAGGGAAATCACAAGATGAAATTAACAGGAAACTGCTTAATTTGGAGCAAAAACTTATTTACCTAACCAACAGCCATGTGACAGAGCTAAATGAGAATATAGAGTGGCATAACATTAAATAAACGGTGCCACATTGTATACCTGTCACTGTGAGATACATGGAGTCCTACACTCTCTGTAACAAAATAACAAAAAACATAATAACAATCAATGAAGAAATCAGTAGCTATGGATATTTGTACATAAATCAGGTGAGAACAAATGCAATTGTGTCTTTCTTTAGGATTTTTTTGAACCTGACTCAGATATTTGGTGTGTGAAGGTGCAACAACGAATGAGTATATCACTACTTTGTGCTTACAATATTGGTAGAACCCTCTGATTTCCCCACACTATCAGTATGTGCCTCACAGGATCTGTGGGTGCATATTAATTGTTAGCGCCACAGAGTTAGATCTCCAGTGAGAGGTTATTTGTTTCCCTTTTCCCTGGTCTCTTGTCCTGTTTTCCTTTTGGTGATTTAGATCCTATTTTGAGTATCATGGATGGACAATTATATTTGTCAGGCTATTGCAAGAGAATTAGATCATAATTATACAGCATGACACGTTGGCTGAGCAATTCTCCGTATTTACGTGTGACATCATCACGCTACATTTTAGTGCGATGCCGTCATTCCGTTGCGTAGTGATGCAACATGGCGTTCGCGAATGTTAGAAACCGCAGATGATGTATGTAAGCTAATACATTGGGAGCAACAACGTTTAAATCTTTCTCTCGCTTAGTAGCAGTGTCAATCCAACATTAGATAAGAGGAAGTCAGGTTGGGAAATGAATATTCCCGTGCTTTGTCCCTATTAGGGCGCTTGCATGATAAAGGCTAACACTGCCTCTGGGGGTTATTTTGTTTTGTTGTTTATTGTATAAGTTTGGCTACAAGATACTCTTACCTAATTAAAGGAAGAGATGATGATTTGAGATGGCTGTTTTTGCAGTTTGATCTAAAAGACAGTTTGTTGAAGGTAAGAGATTGATTGTGTGGGCCATGATTTCAAATATACAATAATAAGCAGAGATTTACAGAGACCGGTTGTGGCTCCCTCTCTTTAGGAACCAGTTTGTTTGACATGGAGTCGTAAGGACTTACATTGGAATGATCCCTCCCGCAAAGTATGGTGTTTAGGAGAAAAATCGTCCCTACACCCCAGGGTGAGCCTTTTTGATTGTAGATGTGGAATGAAATTTGTTTTGTGATGCTGATTAAACACATTGTAGTAAGTGGTATGTTAAATACATTCAAGGACTAAGGCTAGTGTCTTGTTTGTAATTGGCTCTAGGTACTTGTGGCTCTAAGTGAACCCTGCTATCCGCTAGACAAGTGAAGAGCAAGTAATTTTTCCTGCTATTGAGTTTGAAGATATTAACCTCTTCTGACTATTGGTACAGGTATATTATGCATTGTATACCTGTCCACCCTATTGGTGATTAGGGTTTGGCTAGGTTTATTAATTAGACCCAAAATGCCTATTTAGTAATGTGGATGTATTTTTATATACCCTCAAATACAGGAGCCTAAAATATAGAGGAATGAATAAAAACCACTGAAAGCGCAAGTTAAATTCCTGCCCCTGAAGAATGTCCAGTTACGTGCAACATATAGGACAGAAACGTATATAAATTGGGCTTGTTCAACACAGTGGGGAATAAGAATAATTAAGTTACCACTGATGTTCTGTGATCAAGTACCTTGTGACTTAGATTTTGTGAGGTGGCACCATTTTTACTGTGTATAGTATTATGTTGTATTTATATGTTTTTTTTTAATGTTTGTATTACTTGTGCGAAAAAGAAATGAATTAAAAATGATATTTCAGTTAACACCATTTGTGTTTGAGTACACAGTACATAGCCCATATTTGCTAAGTGGCTGGGTTGGTTGTTCCCTCTTTTGGTTTAAACACACACTCGATGATCCTCACGAAGTAGGAGGGAGTTTCACCGTTCTGTGGGGTAACCCTTTAAGGATAGAAACTGTCTCAGGGGCGGTGTCATAACCTCCACTGTGTGCTCAGATGCCCAAGGTGCAAAGCCTCTCTGAGTCACACTCCCACCCAGAGTCCCGTCTGGGAAGAAGATTATCCCAATTCGGGAACAAATGGAGTATTGCCACCTCTGAGACATGGGTCTTACATGTCATTCACCAGGCATTCTGTCTCTCTTTCGTTCTTCACCCTCCAAGGCACCCATGAATAGCCCATTCTTACCTCCTCCAGATCATCTTCTTTTGGAAGAGGTCCATCACCATCTGGTGAATGGGGCCATATACCCCATACCCTGATGGTAAAGAGGCAACACCTGGTACTCAATCTATTTTCTGGTTCCAAAGAAGGCCGGCGGACTCTGTCCCATCCTCAATGTGCAGCTTTGAACCTGTACTTATTCAAGGACAAGTTCAAAATTGTCATTCTTGCCCAGATCCTTCAGGCCCTGGGCCTGAAGGAGTAGCTGGCATCCCTAGATCCCAAGGATGCCTGCTTCTATATGCCCATACACCAGAAGCACAAGAGGTTCCTGAGATTCCAAGTAGGACAGTGCCATTAGGAATTCAAGGTCCTGCCATTTGGTCTTTCCTAGGCACCCAGGGCTTTAACAAGACTGCTGGCAGTGGTAGAGGCTTGCCTCATAAGGCAGGGCATCCATATACTTCTCTATATGGACAACTGGTTCATCCGAACTCGATCCCCAGACCATGCACTGGCACCCTTGTACTGGACGTGCATCCTGTTGCAAAGCATGGGCTGTTCCAAAGTCTCAAGATTTGCCGTCTCAGTACCCCCGATGCATCGGGTGGTCTGCAGCCTTGGATACTCACCTGGGTCAGGCATTCCCACCCAAGGCCATGGTAGCGAACATCTTCAAGATGGTTAATGTCTTTCAAACATGTGGAAAAGTTACTGCCTCAGCTTTTCTGTGATTGCTGGGTCTCCTGGCGTCCTGCATCACTGTAGTGCTGGAGTCTCGTTTGCACATGTGGTAGCTTCAGTAGCTTCTGAGTTGCCAGTGGTCCCGGTTTCAGGGACAAACAGATGTTCCTCAGGCCTCGATGAAGGTAAGCAGAGACCTCCAACAGTGGTCCCAGGGAGTCATAGATGCATACCTGAAATGCTGCGACGCTCACTTCCAACCTCTGGACCCCATCGGAGTGCCAGGAGCACATCAGTTTGCTGGAGATTAGGGCGATCAGGCTGGCTCTGGTCGCCTTCCTCCCCTCTGTATAAGGCAAGACTGTGCTGGTCCTAAAGACCACACAGTAGCCATGCACTACCTAAAGAGTGGTGTGGGCTTCTTGCCTCTGGGCAGAGCAGAATTCTTTCCTCTGCTTCAGCTATGCTTGCCGGGTATCTATCAAGAGATTCAAAGTCAGTGGATAAAGATGAATCTGTCTGTGACCAAGACAAGCATGCTTGTCTCTGGTGTCAGTTCTGTCCTCAATCCTTTGGAATGCGCTAAGACTAAAATGATGTTTCCTGCATAATGCAGTATTTTAGAAATCTATATACATATGTTATTTTCAATAATACCCTAAACACAGGAAGTAATAAACAATTCTGCTAGACATTAAGAGACTCAATAAGAGTATTTTGCAGCAGTCAGCATGGTGGAGGGCAACTCTTTGAGAAATCGACCCAATTGCAGTACTTTCTATTATCCCTGCTTGTGTTCTACTTCATCATACATGTACATATAAAACATTGATGACTGCACATTGAACAACCCTTCCACAAATTTAGAAAAGACACCAAACTCTGGCTGATCTCCAAAAACATCCCAGACATTACCCCTTCTACACCCACTTGTATATACTCTCCCTTGCAACCACTTTACCACAGCATGCTGCAACGGTATGTAGATACCCTACCTCTAGTCTAAGGGTGGCATTGTGCCATTACCACACGCCCTGATTATAATGTGACAGTGGTGCTATGTCGGTTATGTGTACCACATATTTGTATGCAACAACTGTATTTTGTGTATATGTTTGCCTTTGCCACCTGTTTGTATCATCTAGTCTGTTACCACGACCATGCACATATTCTTGTAATGCGCCCAGATACCTCAGTTTGGGGTGTGCAATATTAATAATACACAATACAATCAAATTGCACTCCCAGATTTTCTCCTCCCCTTACTTTTTCTTTCCTCAGCAGTTCCTCTGAACCCGGTTTTCCTCTGCGTGATGCCATCAACAGTTCCGTGCTTGGCTCCCTGTCTTTTCATGTGAGCTGCCTGTTCTCGGCAACGACAGTACTGCTGTATTTGCTGCACTCTGGGCCTCATTACGAGTTGGGTGCAAAGGGATACTGGGCACCGGTAAGGACACTGGTGCCGGTAATCCCTTTGCGCCCTATTCCGAGTTCCCTTAGCAGGTCCCTTTCTTAACGCCTGGTTTTACCAGGCGTTAAGGAAGGGACTTTAGAGCTAATAATGGTACCGCAATTTGCGGTACCGTTATTAGCACCTTCCCATTGAGCCCTACGGGGGTTCAAATGGGAATGGGGAATGGCTTTTTCAATGGGGACATACCGGTCCCGTAAAGGTTGGAATAGACCGGTAAGTCTCCATTGAATGAGGGCGGACTCGGTACCGGTATTGGAGGTAGTCATGGTGCTAATAGCGCAATGACTACCTCCAACCTCGGAATGAGGCCTTCTCCCATCTTTGCTCACTTCCTATTACCCAGGCATTTCCATGCTATCCCTAATTCCCTTTTTTCCCCACACACAGCTTTGCTGCTTGTCTCTCACTCTCGCCCCCTGCTGTTGCCTCACTCTGGTCATGCTCTGTATGTGACAGAGGCGAGACTATTAGCAAGGCACTGGTTGGGCAGTTTTGTCGGTGGCCATAACTGCATTACATCAGGAGTATGCTGTATTAGAGTTGTTGAAGGATTCAGCGTCAGTCAGTTATGTTGTCTTATTCCTAAAATGTTTTTTTTTTTTTATTGACATGTGTATATCTTTTCAAGCGGTATCTATGACTGCCACCATGTATTTATTCTGTCGCGTGACACTGTTTTTTTTGTGGGGCCATGGTGGTGATCTTGCTTCCTCTGAATGACAAATCCCCTTCGCCTGTGAAGATGACCTTGTAAGACATGCCAGGTCTGTAAGTGCTATCAAGCATGATAGGATGGCTGCCGTGCGGGCCATTATGTTCTGCTGGAAAGATACTGCGTGTTTGTTGCTTTGTCATATTACTTTGGCAACTCTATCAGAGCTCTTTGTTATCTTCATACATTCAGGAAGATTACATACGCTGTCAAAATGCATGTTGTTATGACGATTCTTTTGTGCGACAGTGTACTGTATTATACGTGCATTATACTTGTTGAGCTGTTCACACTGGCAGTATTCAACTTCAGGCTATGCGTACCACTCTTGAAATCCATTAGACGTTTCTTTGCTGACATCCCTTGAATGGCTCCATTGTGGCATTACGGCACTGCCTCCAGCTACACATTTAATGTAGATTGAACAGCACTGAATACGGTTTGTCTAAAAATTGCTTTGTCTGGCACCAGTAATTGCGGCGCTGGTGGGGGCACTGATTTACCTCCAGCTAAGAGCTGATTTCAGGTACCTCCCTGAAGCTCAATCCGACAAAAATTAAATTCATTCTCCTGGGAAACAGCACCAAGCATGTCCGGGTCCAGAATTGCCTGACGGACATGAAGCTCAACGTCCCAGTTCACCTTGCGCTCTCACCCAGTGCAAAATATCTCAGTGTTTCCAAGGACTGTGACCTCTCATCCAAACATGCATTTCCAAGAAGACCAAAACGGCATGATACCATGTTTTACAAGTCTGCAAAGTCAAGCCTTTCACCCTTGACCCACATTTCAGGGAAGTAGTCCAAGCCCTGCTCATCTCCTCCCTTGAAGGCCGACTGACCGGAATCCCAGATACCACGTAAGCCACCACTAGGGTCATCTGTCATGCTGCAGAATGCCATATGAGAGTACTAAGACAATTCAACCTCATGACCCCCATCCTCTAGAAGCTACACTGACTTCCCCTTCCAACCGTGCACCATGTTCAAGGCAGCCTGCATAGTCTACAAATCATGGGGCGATGTGGCACCTAAATCCAGGCGCATGTCCCTGACTGTTAAAGGTTCATTAGCAACGAGTTACATTTGAGTAGAGTTGGGATACAGCAGTCTTGGAAGTTACATTTCCCCTCTCATAAATGAGGATAAGTCAATATTTCAAATTGTCAAAGCTGTTTATTCCATATTCCAAAATGGTCCCATGTGTGGGATGGCAAATTACATGTGCCCAAGTGCCAACACGTGTTTCGAGCTGTAGGGTAAAACCCAGATATCAATCATAAAAGTAATCCAAATAAGTCAATAAAGTTCATGAATGCAAGAAAAAAAAACATTTATTTCAGGCAACAACGGCCGGGAATAATTGAAGAAATCATTCAGCGAGCAATACAAAATGGTGGCATTTTATAGTAGAAAGTAGAATGAAATTGCAAAACATTGCTTCACAATACTTTGGAAATACAGTTCGATGGCTGGTCAATCATGAGTACTATTTAGGGGAATCTGTACAACATCTAGCCCTATTTTCCTATCCTATATCTTGTGACCGGTCTGTTGGCAACATCATAATAATGACTTCATGGTGGTACCATTTAGTCTCCAGGATTTAAGATTGGATAATCAACATTTTACTATGTTTCATTTAATCCTTGCCATTCAACTGATGGAGCTCCTTTGGCCTTTCTGGATGGGCCTCTACGGTCAATGTTGAAAAAAGGAAATTGTGCGGTGTGAACAGAGTTGCAACAATTGTATTTTTCGCATCCTGTTCTCATGAGAATTAAACTTTGGCACCATTTTACCATTCTCACCCTTCAAGTTGCATTAAGCAACACCATATTATTGCAACTTCTGATTGGAAACATGTAACCTCTCCCTTTCCTTTCCCATGGTTTATGTGCATGGCCTCAGGTAATGTGCTCCTGGGCCCTTTGCTCTGGGACTGTGCACCTGTTGGGATTACGTGTGTTTTACCTCTGTATGGACATGTAATTTGGTGACCAAAAGTGTTTCTATAACTCATTGATGTATCCTCATCGATGTACAACCTTTATTACATCTTTTTATGTTGAGCAATGTGCTTTGGACATTCCTTAGTCCTATATGCTGAATTCTCCATGGTCTGAGAGCTTACGTTATCCATTGTATGTGTCTCTACTTCTAGCCAGATGTTTTCCTACAGGGGGTGATGTGCTTCTTCTGTTTGAAGGACTCTGTCCTGTGCATGTCTCTGCAGATAGTCTTGCTCTCACCAGAGCTGTCACCTTGTGTTAGTTAGTTTTAAGAACATGAGCAGAAACGTTTTCATCATATGTTTCACTTACTGAATGTGCAGGACCGGATTGAGCATTCCGCTTCAAAAGCCAATCCCCGTGCAGTGTGCTATCCCTTCCCCTCACAGCACCTGCTTCAGGTAGCAACATCTAATTTGGTCCTGTTGACTTGTGTAGTGCCTGGGAAAGAGTACCTCCTCCTTCTTCTAACCAATCTCTGCATAGCTTTGCAGTGTGCTGACCTTGCGAACACATTCCTCACTCTCTGTCTCAAACTTTTGCTATGTACAAGTATCTCTGATGTTTTGAGTCCTGGTATTCAAATGGCCCATGCATTGCCTTCCATCTATCTAAGTTTTAGGTACTTATGAAGCATTAATATATGCATGCATATATTGTATGTTAGATTCTCGACCCCTTAGTGTTGCTACGCCACACGCATAATCTGATGTGTTTCTTGTTTCTTCTAGTCTTTGCTGATGTGTGTGTATGTATTTGATTAGGGCTAATAGCTGTTGCTATGTTATTCTATAGTTACCATTCCTTGCATGGCTTGAGGCCTATCTATGAATGCAACTCTCGGTGTGTATGTTTTTTGCTGGCTTCTGCCTATCTCATCACAATGGTTTATGGTCTTTCCATTGATGGAAATGCATTGAAATGCAAATCCATTGATGGAAATCCATCGAATGCCATTTCATCGAAATGCTATCTTTTACATGTAAAAGTGCATTTCCATCGAAACCAGTCCATCGAATATATAAATAGACAAGTTTAGATGGAAATGCATTTTAAAATGTAAAAAATAGCATTCCGATGCATTTTTATGGAGCTGTCCAGTGCTGAAATTTCAGAACTGGCCAGCTCCTTGTAACGTTTTAAAGTTTATTGTATGTTGGGGGGTTCCCCACAGCCCTTCCAACCCCCACGCACACCCTCTTACCCTAATCTAACCCTTAATCTAACTCTTAATCTAACCCTAAATTTAACCCTAGCCCCAACCCTAACCCCTAACCCTAACCCAAACCCCAACCCTAACCCTAAACAAGACAGTAATCTAACCCCAAACCTAACCCTAAACCTAACCCTAATCTAACCCTTAATCTAACCCTTTATCTAACCCTAAATCTAACCCTTCTCCCTAATCTAACCCTACCCCTAACCCTAATTATCCATCGAAATGAACCATCAAAAATCATTCAATGAATATGCTTTTCGATGGAAAGGCAATTCAATGAATAATTTTCAATAGAAAGGTATTCGATTAATACATTTTAGATGCAAAGACCAGATGCCCATCACAATGGGAACTGTCACCATTGCTGGCATTTCATGTTCATTGCCACAATCTATTAATGCATGCTTTATCTAAGTAATGTTTACTCTATTGCCTACCGTGCTCCCTGTCTCTTGGGCCTACTCGCTTGCATCTAAATCTGTGTGTGTGTCAAGTTGACTCTTGGCGTATAATTGCTGGTTAATAGTGTCTGCCGTCTTTCTGCTGATCTAACCTATAAATGCATGTGTGTGTGTGTGTCTGTGCATGTGTTGCTGTTCTACATTTGTCTCTCAGTGAAAGGATATGGTGGAAATGATAGGGAAATCTGCTTGCGACCTGGACGTTTGGCCTTGGATGTGTAATCTGCCTCATGCTTTATGGGTTTTCTTAGTTTATATTTCCTCTCACGTGTGGGATGTAAGACGTTTATTCCAACATACCTTTTCACAGGGCTTATCAAGGCGGGGATAATTATAGATGAATATAACAAGTGAAAATAATACACATCAAATACAACATATGTAAGAGCATCAGCATGAGAAAATGGTAGAAGAGAGAGGAAAAGAAACAAAATAAAAATCACGGTAAGCGCAAACAAAAGAATACAAATTCAGTCCTAATAGCTAGTGAAAATGTTATAACCGTTGGAGTTTTCAATTAGTGCTCTTGGTATCCATGTTGTGGGTCACCAGATCACCAGACTGGAAACAAAGAAGTGCAAGAGGGAAACAACTAGGAAACAGGCCTTTACCTTCTATGCACCCTGTATCTCAAAAAAGTAACCACTGCAGAGAAGACTTCTGACTCCATCCTACACTTCAGTCATCCTTATTCTTTCAGCTGGGTGTGATTCATACTCACTAGACTTAGAAAGGAAGCGAGGTATAACGCAAGTATGCAGCGGGGTAGAAGAGCCTCTCATTCAATGTATAATTTACATACAAATAAGTGTTTACCTATTAAGGATCCCAGAGAGTGCCTAAAGCAAGGGGGCACAAATAAAGAGAACACTAAACAGGCTGGACCGGTGACGCAAGGGACCATAACAGAGTTTTTCCCGGTGAACCCACTCCCTACCATCAATTCCACGGTAATTGAGGAAACGGTGGCACAGGTACATGTGGGCAGAAGTTCTCTAAACACCTCTAACCTCGACGATATAGACAATAATTCTCTACTAGATCTATGTTTGTCTATACAGAGAGGGGCGCAAGCTCAAAGCACATCGAGGCATATTAGTGGCATAATGTCCCTTGAAGAAAATAATATGAATAGTGCCACAGAGGAATATAATGTCATGGAAAGGAGTGAACGAATGTCTGCCTCTCCTAATTTAATTTTGACGTCGATGGAGGACGATCCAGAAAAAGTGATAGAAGACAACAGCGAATTGCATCCCAGTTCAACAAAGATAATTGAGCTTCAATCGTCAGTAGCAGCTCTGCAATTTGCCCTCAAGATACTCCTACAAATGACAGGACGTATCTTGGCCAACACTAATACCATCACTATGGCACTAGAACCTAAAGATCTACCGCGAGAAGAAGCAGAAATCAATCTATCAGCTGCATTAATTACAGCAGAAGAGATTAAAGAACAGGAAGCAGGGTTGGAAGAAAATGAGGAGATACAGGCACCCAATAGTAATAGCATCATTGTAATATCTCCCGAGGAGGTGGAAGAACAAGAGCGAGAGTGTAACATCTGGTCCCCCCTCACTCGTAAACAACGCAGGATGGCAAAGAAAGCCCTGAAGAATAAGCCAGCCGTGTCAGCCACCCAACCCCCGATATATGAACCTAAACCAGCACCCGAGACACGGTCAAAAAAGGTGAGGAAAAGAATGGCGAGAGCAGCACAACGGGCGAAGATGGCAAAGGGTTCACTGTCAGACTGGCTGACTCCGGAAGAAAAGACAGCGGAAACGGAGGAGAAGGAAGCACCTGAGCTACTTGATGAGACGGATCTGGAAACCAGTATCCAGATACAGCCGAACGACGGTCCCGGGAGACAAGCGGTAGAGGAATTGGGAGAACCGCCCTCTCCGGACCTGGGGAAAGTAGTAACTAATACAACTTCGAATCGTATTTGTTTCATTAAGAACTAATATCCCAATGGAAAAAATCCATGGTTGGCATGCTCAGAGTTGTTTGCAAGATTATATCATGTTCCTCAGTTGCGTGTCTTGAAATCCGAGGACTTCTTTTTTGTAGAACCACTTGGATGTCCCAACCCTAACGTCTCAGCTGTACACTGTGTCTTTACGACTACGGCACAGTTACTCAGAAAATATAAAGAAGAATTGATAGCGGTTGACATTGATATTGATGTAGACCCATTGGAGAAGGGCACATTACCAGATCCAGAAGCTTGTGCATCAAAGGTGGCGATAGATATTGCCCCTCAAATTGGGGAAGGAGAAAATTCCACTCTGGCTGAAATACAGCAAGCTCTAAAGTCACTTCTAGAGCATATTCCGCAATTGCTAAAGAACCATTGATGTATGTCACTTCTTTCTTGGAACTGTAGAGGCTTTTCTCACCTACTCAGAACTGAGGGTTCTGCGGAGCTACTATCACAACACAGTTGCATTTGCCTCCAAGAGACATGGTCTACTGACCCACTACTATTGGACGGTTTTGTTATATACCAAGCAGCTGCTAAATGAGGCAGCAAAGGTCGCCCTTATGGTGGATCGTTAACTGGGGTAGTGAATTCGATTGTATCTCGTAAGGTACAGTCTAAAGCGGAGAAACAGCTGTTGGCAGTAGAAGTTGATCTATATGATGAAAGAGGTCTGGGAAGGTTATTATTCATTAATCTTTATAGCCCCCCAGGAGACAGACTTGGCCCGTGATTCATTACAGGAAGCTATACAGGACTTGCTGTCCTCCTGGTGGTTGAAAACAGGAAATCTCGCCGTGGCCGTGATGGGCGACTTTAATTGCCACATGACTGATGAAACGTGTATATCTGCCAATCCTGATTTGAGCTCAAGATGTGTTATGGACCATAAAAAGAGGGATATTGATGGGCTGGGCTGGTTGCAATTGTTTGGTGCTTGGGATATGGCAATGATTAATGGTCGAGCTTTGGGAGACAGGCCGGGGAAACATACGTGGTCTAACGGAGTATCTGTTAGTACCTTAGATTACATATTTATGTGCCCGGAGTTACAGACAAGAGTAGCTGATATGACCGTGAGGCAGAATGAATGGAGTGACCATGCGTCTTTGCAGTGTACACTACGTATCCCCATTCCCACATTGGTATCTGCTAATGTTGGTAATATCCAAACTAATCTTACAGGATCCAGAATTGTGTGGTCGGAGAGAAATATAAACTTAGCTATTGAAGCACTTAAACCTACTACTGCCTTAGATTACCACGAGTTTGAACGCATGACAGTTAATGAGATCGAGGAGTGGATATATAGATTCTCCGATCAGCATGCTACGGCCAAAAAAGGCCCTATGTTGAAAACTGGGGGATGCTCACTCCCTTTCAATAGGGAAATTAGAGATGCAAAGAGAGATTTAAGAAGGGCCACCCGTGAGCTGAAACAGATGAATCTCACTGGAGACCTGTACTGAGAGAAAGTAAGAAAGATTAAAAAACAATATAGAGTAGTTATTAAAAACATTAAGAACACTGAGAAAAATGCTAGGTACCAGAAGTTAATACAGACAATATGTACTAGAAATTCTCGCAGTATATGGTCACTACTTAACGAGAATAGAGAGAAGACAAAAGGACACTTAATCAACCCAATAAGTAAAGAGGTGTGGGAAAAATTCCTGTTAGATCGGAATGCAGGAGGTAAAGAAACCATGAATAGATTCCAGGGGCAGGTTCCGGCCCAGGCACCTTTTGACGTTTCAGTTGAGGCAATATTGAAGAAAATCGCGGCCCTTAAGTCCTCCAGAGCCCCCGGTCCTAACAGGATAGCCAATATAGTGATCAAGAGTTACCCTTTATTCTGGGCTGAGCTGTTTTCATTACTCTTTAGTAAAATCCTAGAGCAGGGACTTATTCCCCGCTCATGGCAAACTGCTATCCTGATTCCTATTTTCAAAAAAGGTGATCGTATGGATCCGAATAATTATAGGCTGCTATCTATGTTGGACATCTCGGGCAAATTGTTTGCCTCCCTGCTACTTAGTGAGCTCCAGAAGTGGGTTGATAGTTCCAACATACTTAGCAGATTTCAATGTGGATTTAGGCGGGATTTCTCCACTGCACACAACCTCTTGGTATGGATATTCTCCGTACTCGGGCACATAGTAAGGGCCAACCTCCATTATATGCGCTCTATATTGATTTTAAGGCCGCTTTTGACTCCATCCCTCGAGCAAGGCTATGGACTAAGTTAGAGAAATTGGGATGCCCAATTGGACTGCTATATTATTTAAAATTACTCCACCATAATACCACGGCGTGTCTTAGACTAAATAAGGAAGGAGATCTAACGCACAATGTGATTCAAGATGGTGGGGTAAAACAGGGATGCGTTACAGCACCCCTGATTTATAATTTATATGTATACAACATTCCAATGGTCCTAGCCGAGGTTGATAACTGTCCACCTAAAGTGGGGGGAGCCTCCGGCACAGTATTAGCATATGCGGACAATCTGGTGATATTCGATAACACCATAGGCGGCCTAAGACGCTCCGCAATTTCCCTATGGGATTATGCCAGTAAAAATGGCTTGACCATCAATCTGAACAAAACCAAAGTACTAAGATTCACGAGAAGAAGAGTAACGCGCGTGAATCTGATGGTACATGGCAGCTTAATCCCTTATGCTCCAACCTATCATTATCTGGGTGTAGACATTGAGCCCCTAGGCGATTATCTCCTTTGCAAACAAGGGCGAACTTTAAGAGCCTTACAAGTTATCTCCCTTATAGTATTGTTCACAAATAAGCAGGGTGGTTTTACCTTATGGGGGACGCGTCAGCTCTATATTCAAGTACTCGCACCTATGATCACCTACGGCCTTGAGTCCCTGCGTACTATGGAATTGGGGTGGTTACAAATACTGGAGGGTAAGTTCTGGAGACGGATCTTGGGGTTACCGCCGGGGGTCCCAATGGCCCTGATCAGACTCGAACTGGGTCTCCTCTCTCTCAAAGCTATGGTGTTGAAGAAAAGGGTGGGCTTTTACCTCAAGATGACTGGCGATTTTGCCAATCCCCTGCTTGCTGTGATCCAACAGGAGGTGCTCAAAAAATCTTCGACCTCACCCTTCCACAAAGATATGGTCAAACTCCTAGCAGACATTGGATGGACACACTGAGAGAAGCATGTAACAAAGGAAACCTTATATGCGTTAGGTAAAAAAATAGAGCTATGGGATTGGCTCGAGAATTTTGTGCATATAAGCACTCTCAAGACATATCAGTTTGTTAAATATCGACTGTATAATTTTATGAAGCCTCAAGCTTATTTATCACTGTGCCCCTCTAGAAGACTTAGACGTTTCATCATCTTGTCCAGATTAGAACAATTACCCACTCTACATAAGAGAGGGGCCTGGGAGAAAAACCCGAGGGATGAGCGCATATGCCGTCTTTGCAAATCCCCAGATTGTTTAGAGACAGCCAGACATCTTCTCACCGAATGTCAGGCATTGAGAGCTACAATTATACGCCATCTGGGGGATTTTGTATACGATCTGGAAACAATACGTGAAAAGTCTTTTTGGCTTCACTGTACCAACAGTAACAATATGCATCTCTTAATTGCACTTTATAACATCTGGCAACAAGTTGAACTTGATCTGAAGGATGGACTGGAAGCACCTCAAGATTGAGGAGCACAAGTAGCTCGAGTTATATGTGCAGAAGTTTTTAGTTGATAGCGAGTTATGATTTTATTTTTATGTATGTGTTTATTGTGTGAATTGATTATAATGTGTTTATGATTTGTAAAAGTTATATGTGTAAAGATTGAATTTATTTTTCATTCTATATCACATTAAAGAAATTAAGATGAAAGAGCATCTTGCCAATTGCTAATCCCTTCACTCTACCTTACCTCCCCTCTCCTCCCTGCTCCCCCATTCTATTCCAGCTTCTCTGCTACAACCCCACTCTGCCTGTAACCCCTTTCTGTGTCAATATGTACAGCACCATGATGCCAACCTACCTAGATGTGCACTTGATAAATCCTGTTCAGGCTCACAGAGACATTAACGTGTGTTGGAGACAACCATGAACCCTGGGGAAAACTGCAGGTTAGGGGAGTAGTTTAGAGGTCACCCTTCACAACACATGTTTTCTGCCAGAAAAGACCAAGGGGATGCACTTCAGAGCAAGGCCAATGATGCCCTAATCTTTGCTTCTCTCATTAAATATCTCATGGTTGATGATGCTTAAATCTACTGACAGATGTAGTTTCTCGATGGTGAAAACATCATCTCTATCCACAACAAGTTGGAGGTAATCAAGGACAGATAGCAAAACAAACGTCATACTTCAGTATTGACTGAACGCCTTGTGGTAGTTCTCCGAAAGCTAATTAGTATCAGTTGTTTTAGTTAGTTATTTCCTTGAAGACTTTTCTAGCAACATACTGTGGCAGGCCAAGTTGGCAACCCAAGTAGAAGATATAGTGTTAGTTAGTAGTATCTAGTTAGTTTAGAGATGATTCTGCCAGCAGTGGAGAACCTTTTGGGGATTTTTGTTCTAGCAACTGCTAGGTTTGTGACGGATAACAATGCTATGCAGACAGTTGCAGTTAAGGGACTTCTTGGGGAGCCTGTGGTCTTGATTCATTTGAACAGCTTCTTGGCCTATTTTTGGAATATTTGATTAAAGGATCAAAGCGTGGCCTGAGTGACTGGTAGAAAGAGGGTTTGTCTGGTACTGCGTGTTATAAGAAGAATGGTTGTCCTTGGTTTTAGGAAGAGATGCCATGTAGTTGCCACAAGAGGTCCATCTTTCGCCAGCTATTGTCATCACGTGACCTGGTAGTCCTGACATTTGCCAGGACTTTTTCATCATATGCCCACCATCAATATGTGGAGAGATGATTGACAGGAGATTGAGATGCAAGTGGCACAAGCAGCCCTGTGCTTCACTGTTCTCTTGACTGGCTTCTTCCCTGGCTGCCAATGTTCTGGTGGAACATCTGACAGTGGAAGTATGACTCTTCCTCATCTAGAAACATTCATCTTCACTGCCTCTACAGAAAGGATCACATTGGAGCTCACTTTCGTGAACCTGCAATGGGAGTGTAATGCGTAAAAAGAACTTGTGTAAGGCTTTTTCATGCTAGATTCACATCATGGCGGAGAGGAGGGGTGGATTGTAACTCATGGTTCCACCACCCCCTTCTCTCTGCCATAAAAATACTACAGCAGTTGTGACGACATGGGTTTTCATGCTGGCGCAAAAGCTATGGAGTCCATCTGCTTTTTACTCAAGCAATAATCAGCACAGTCCCTAGGAATCCATTGTAAATGGTATCAGCTATGGCATGGCACAGTGCAAAAGGGTGAGTACAAGCATCTTTACCCTGCCAGGTGCAAATAAGGAAAACTGGTGGTGGGGACTGGTGTACGTGAAAGTGCAAATATAACGTATCACTGCTGCCAAATTGTGGGGAATAAACACATTAGCCCAATAGTCTGTACTCTCTTTACATGATGCTAGACAACATAGTGGAAGAAGATAGAGTGTCTGTAATGCAAGAAGCAAGATTAAAGACGTCTTTGCTGTTCAGCAGTTTGGACGGTGGGTTGTAGGGTACATAGGAGGACCCTACAAACACACATTAATGGTGCATTGTCCACTGCATTCCACACATCTCTTACACCTATGCAGCAGTCTTCTCTCTTTTAAAGGATAGTCATTTTGATGTCCATTGCGAACAGCCTTGCCCGCACCTCTGCCACATGATATACATATATGTTCTAAATGGTGCTGAGGGGATATGCTTGGGGCTGTTTGCTTTCTGGTTTCAATGTTGGCAAATACCCACGCCCTAAAAGCGGTCCTGAAAGGGTCTATACCATTGAACTATTGGCAGTGTACTAAATAATGTCCTATCCATATGAACTGAAATTTGATATATTTTTGCTGAGATATGTTATATTGTTATGTAATGTTAGCAGTTCTGTTCTTTAGAGCACACGTTCACCCGAGGGTATCTTGGCGATAGGATGATCGGGAACGACCACTAAACCAGCTGAAATAGAAGCGATTTTAGGCTATGACGAAATTGAAGGTGGTTCTCTGTGCTCCGAAGAGCTGTTGGGAGGTCGTTCCAGAGATTTACTGCCACCACGGAGAAGGCCCAGCCCCCAAACCGAGTTCACTGAAATTTGGGGATGACCATAAAAGTTTGCCCTTCTAGATCGCAAAAGATGACCTGGAATGTATGGTCGAAGCTATGCATACATTGAAGGAACACAGCAGCAGTCAACAAATGTGTACAAGGATGAAAGTGAAATGACATTGTCAGTGAGATAAGACCTTTGAAACAAAACATGGATCTGTTCTGGTGCTGCAAGGCAAGAATGAATGACACCTTCTCCACCCCACCCTCCTACAATGATCCTCCTTGCCTCCATTCCCAGTCCCTCTCATGAGACCCTGAGGTTTGCTTGGCAGCATTGTGGCACACTGCAAACCTACACTAAATTATTAAATATATGATACGATAGCGACACGTTCCTCAACCAGAGAGGATTGATTAAAATATGACACTTAAAAGGTGCTATGCTTGTTGTCCCAGGACATCATGTACAGGTGTCAAAGGATAGCAACCCACTTGGTACTTCAATGTCATACAATAAATGACTATCTTTAGAACTGAGCGGGTAAAGAGCATGTAATGTTACTTTTTCTATTCTTGAAATTTCAGAGACGTGAGGTCACTGCCGTTGTCTATTTCCATTCAAAAGGTCTACAGTCACCAATTGCCGTCATCATTAAAGGTTTGTAATTATTATGTGTACTTCCTACATACATACATTTATTTTATTTATTTATTTATTGTCCATTTGTTAGGCGCTTATACAACAAGTAAATTGTGTTTCAAAGTGCCCACATGGTAACATGGGAATTAAACAATATATAAACTAGAGGATAGTGATGAACCTACTAGGCCTTGTGAACATTCAGCATGTGCAAGTGCAGAGAGAGAAGAGGGGGGGAGGGAGTGGGGGGGTAAGTGCTGGATTGTCCGTGCCTGTGGGTGAGCAGGAGATGTAAGTGCTAAGTATAGTAAGTGCTATGAGTGCCATACATGGGTATGTGCAGGCCTACAAGAGCTGTGTGTAGGCAGAGGCTGAGGCAATTGGATGTGGGAGGCCAGGGTCCCAAGGACACATAAGGGCCCTGATCACCAATCCGACTGCGAGGTTAGCAGAGCAGGGAAGAAGGAAGTGAAAAGGAAGGACTTGAGGAGCTTCCGGAATTTGAGGAGGTCCGGCTCAAGATGAACAGGAAGGAGGAGGCTGTTCCACGGGAGGGAGCCAGCTGAAGCAAGAGATTGGTCACCGGCGCTCTGTTTAGCGAAACGCTTCACACACACAGAGTTGGCACCAGACGAACGTAGAGGTCTAGAGTGAGAATATTTAGTGATCGCAAGTTGCAGATAGCGTGGTACACGGCCCCAGACAGCCTTGTAAATGATGCAGAAAGATATGAATTTAATCCGTGCAACAACCGGGAGCCAGTGAAAAGTTGTTAGGACAGGAAAGATACAGTCCCTGGGATTTAGGTCACGGATAAGTCTTGCTGGATTAGCTAGAGGAGTCGTAGAGAGGGAGAGGGTAGATTCAGGAGTAGGCGGTTGCCGTAGTTAAGCCTAGAGAGACCAGATGTCTGGTAACATTGAGCTTCTGGAGGAAAGTGAAAAAAGGGAGAATTCGTTTGAGAGGGAAGAGATTAAAGTTGGACTTCTTGGCAATGTTCTATATGTGAGGCAGGAAGGAGAGAGAGTAGTCGAAGATTACTCCAAGGTTTCTGGCTCCAGATGAAGGAGAAGTGGGAGAGCCCATAGAGGATGGCCAGAGTGAGGGAAAGAAAGAGGGTGCAGGGGTCCCGATAGGAAGGATCTCAGTCTTGCTGTCATTGAGGCAGAGATCGTTGGAAGTGCACCAGGACTGGATAGCAGATAGGCAGTCCGGGTTGATGGAGGAAGCAAGACGGTCAGCAGGAAGTTTGAAGAAGAGTTGAGTGTCATCTGCATAGCACTGGAAGCTGGGGGAGAAGGAGGCAATGATGTGTGCCAGTGGAGCCAGGTAAGTGTTAAAGAGCCTGGGGGAGAAGTTTGAGCCCTGAGAGATAGCACATGTGGAGAAAGAGGCAGGTGAAGAGAAGGTGCCCAGAATAACCTGGGATGGACGGTCTGTTAGAAAGGAGGTCAGCCAGTCCAGTTGCCGCTCCGAGATATCTAGGGTTCTATGGAGCTGTTTTATGATGATGGGGTGGTTGACTGTGTCAAAGGCAGAGGAGAGATCAAGTAGAATGAGGACAGCTGGAGAGTTACAGTCTGGGGATGCCAACAGTTCTTCACAGGTGCTCAGGAGAGCAGTTTCTGTGCCGTTGGATGCTCAGAATCTGGATAGATGGTCGTGTAGACCGCCAACAAGTTCTGAGTGTGAGGTAAGTTGATGTAAGGCCAACTTCTCCAGGAGTTTCCCAAGGAAGGGGGTGATGGAAATAGGGCAGTAGGTAGCTGGGGTCCGATGAAGGTTAGTAAAAAAGTGGTTGCAAAAATCAGCAAGGGCGGGAGCAAGAGGGCCAATGTTGTCCTGGAGGTACTGGAGGAGCAGGGGCTAACCTGTTTGGAGGAGACCTTCATAGTGCGAACAACTCTGGTGACTGCACCAGGTGTGACAGGGGAGAAGGAGGAGAGAGGGGAAGAAAGAGGGTGGCAGACCATAAGACGCAAGGAGGGGAGGGAGGACTTGAGGGAGAGGGTAACAAGGGTATTTCGGACGTCCAGAGTTTTTGTGGCGAAGTGTGTTGCCAGTACTTTATAGAGGACCTGGGGGAAGAGGGGAAGAGGAGACTGTGGAAGGATTGGCTAGTTCCCTTCAGATTTGAAAGAGTTCAGCCATGTTGTTGGATGCACCAGATACCCGTGCCTGGATATGGGCCCTTCTCTTGGCACGGATGGAAAGTCTGTATTGCCTTTGGAGCAGGCAGCAGGCCAGTTTGTCAGAGGGTGAGCCTGAAGTTTGCCACTCCCGTTCTGCAGCTCTGCACTTGCGTTTCAGGGCTGCAAGTTCAGAGTCATACCAGGTATTACGCATAGAGGCAGGTTTCAGGTCAGATCCTCATGATTACAGCAAGAATGTCAAGAGTGTTAGTGATAGCCAGATGGAGGTTGCTGAGAGCAGAGCCAGAGGTAGAGTCAGAGGTGGGGGGAAGGGGAGGATGAAGGTGGATGAGAAGGCAGCAGCTGACACTTGTTTCATCAGATGGATGTTCATGAATGAGGTTGGCAGGGCTGGGGGAGGTGCAGTCAGATGGCCCCGGTAAGAAGAGAGGAGAGAGTGGTCTGACCATGAGAGAGGTGAGATCAAAGTGGGGGAGAGTGAAAGACCAGAGTGGATGAGGGCATCAGCAGTGTGTCCTTCCGAGTGGGTTGGACCAGACAGGAGAATGGAGACGGAGATCGAGGGGCAAAGGTCAAGGAAAAGGGTGGATGCTGTGATAGAGCCTGTAGATAGAGGTAATGGTCAGAGAGGAGGAGAGAGAGATGGCCAACTTGCAGACCAGGCTCTCAAAGGAAGAGTAAGGCTGAGCGGATATGAGGGAGGCAGGAACCCACTCAGGGAAGATTAAGGCAACTCCACCACCAGCATGGTTAGGTTGTGGCTTGGAAAAGATCTTGTAGCCATCGAGGAGACGGGAGTCAAAAGCACTGACTGAGCTGGCATTGAACCGCGTCTCGTTGAGAGCAAGAATGTCGAGGTCCACGTCCTAAAGAAGGAGGCAGATGTCTGCTGAATTTTTGTTGGCTGAATGGGCGTTAAGTGTGGCCAGGTGAAGGAGGTGTCTGCCTTTGAAGGTTTTCCAAGGAGGAGTACAGGGGCTTGGTACACCAGTTGGAGGGGCAGGGACAGAGAGAGCACATGGGGGAGGCAGGTGAAGCAAGGATGTTAAAAAGGGATGGCAGGCACTGGTCAAAGAGAAGGAGGTTGGGTTGAGGACCCTGAACCAAGATTGTGCCAGTGTGGTAGACATTAATAATACAGCGTGATGATGAGAAGCCAGCCAAGAGGACTTTCCATGTGGTGCCACCATTAATGAGAGAGGATGTGAAAGGGGAGAGATTAGAGATGAGATGAGATGAGGAGTCCATAGATCAGGGTAAGTGAAAGAGAAGAGGAAATCGGTGAAGACCGGTCTGGAAGTTCCGCTGACATAGGTCCTGTGATAGGTAGGCCAGGGTTGGCACTCAGGATGTCTTTTTTGTGCTTTAGTTAGAGAAGATACGAGAAATGGTGAATGGCATGAGGGTGGCAGATGATTGTTGAGGAAAGAGGGGGGTTGTACTGCACAGTCCTGGCCCAAACCCACCAGGTGGGCTAGTAGTTACAGGAGGGGCACAAAAATGCAATGCAAAGTGTGCGGTGTAAGATTCGATTTTCTAAAAATAACACAAAATGCAGTGTAAAAAATGGGTGCAACGATGTAAAAACACACACACCTTGATTTGATTTTCAAAAAAGAACACAAAATGCATTGAGAGAAAGTAGAATAGGTGAGAACGAGAAGGCAGAGTGAGATAGGCACAGTTTTGGTTCACGATGAAAGTGGAGGAGGCAATTGAAAAGTTCGGCCATCACTCACTGGTAGATGAACAGGGAGCATAGAGGTGCTGGGCCCAATATTTTGTGGGAGAGCAGGCTGTACATAGGAGGCTGATTCATAGTTTGTAGCGGGTGTAAAAGGTGGGGAGCCCTGCAAGCCCTCCTCGGCCTGGACTGGCACAGACAGGAGCCTTAAGGGTGGGCCTTGGGGGTGGGTCAGCTCTGTTTGCTGGCACAAGCAATTGCACCCTTATGTGTGGCCTGCCCAGTGGATGCTGCAGCTCAAAGTCTGTGCCAGCGCTGCAGCCATGTTAAAGTAAAAACGAAATGCTTTTTTCCACCAGCCCAACTGGGCAAGCATATGCTTTACTTAATTAAGTGGAGCCAGCGACTCCAGTATCAGATGGCAGCCCTCCGTTGGTCACCCGCAAGATATGCAGTGTTTGGGATGCTCGCTGCATAACATTTAGTTATTTTTAATGTTCTTATTTTTTCATTATTCCATTGCAAATGCTAAATCAAGGGTTTACCTTGTCGTCCTCGCTGCTCCGGCAGCAGAGGATAGGTGTCTGGGGCTGCAGATCTCTCCCCCGATGCTCCTCGCTGTATGTGCATGAAGAAAAGGTATTCATTTTAGACAGTTTTAGTAAGATCCAACTAAATCACTGATGTACACTCAGGGAACACATGAAAAAACGTGGATTATTTAATTTGTGAAACCAACGGAAATGACAGCATAGAATGTTGGCAGCGACAGTCAACAAGTGAGGTGTGTGTTATGAATGGTTTCCATAGGAGGCTGTTAGCAAAAAAGGGGTCAAGTCCTAAAAATAGAAGTGGTGGGACTCATCAGCAAACGCAATGGGATATGCTGTCGCCAGAAATTAGCATATCACTGTGAAATATATACATTTCATTAAATTGGCTTTGCATAACCCCCCAAATTGCACAGGACAAATGGAACTTGCCATTCATAAAATCAACACACACACAGAAAACCAAGAGTTGATATTTTCTTCTAATAGTGTTTTTAAAAGGTGTGCATGTTTTGAACTCCAAGAACCAATACAAATGTTTACCCTGGAATTTGCAGTACCGAAATGGGACATTTCACCTTCAGTTTGTTAGTTTTGACCCAGTTAGATAGTGCAGTAGTCAAGAGTCTGGTCTGCAAACCTATCAACTGCAGTTCAATCCCCGACGTCGGCATTAATCCATAAATTCAAGGAAAACTTTCAATGTTTCTCATTTCAGTTGGGGGGGCTCTGAAAAAAGTGGGTGTACTCTGTCCACCCGCGTGTACCCTCGACTTGAGCCCTGGAAATTACTTTGTTTTGTACATGCCATGTCCTCCTACTATGACATTAAACCAGTAAAATATGAAAACCATATTCAACTGCTTTCATGCATTTTCTCTGCCTCTCCCAGGGACCCGTGTGTCCAAGGGAAGCAAAGGGGGCCCAGCACAGTGATACAGCCTGTTGTCTGCCCATCAGCAGGCCTCTGGCGCTAACAGATCAAGTGATGAGCAGGGCGCTGCTGTATGACAGAACTCAAGCGGTGGGACTGACAGACAAAAAAGGTTCGATGTCATTTTATCACCAGGTTATTTTTTTATTTGCCGGTTGCCCCCCAATCCATCCCTTTCCACTTGTTTACTACCTATTCCCCACACACGCTACCCATTAAATCCCAATCCCCCCCACCCTATTTTTTGATTCGTTTTTTTCAGCCAGTAATCAGCAGAAAACTCTGCAAAAGTAACCCTGGCGATGACTGAAGGTCGAAACAGAAAAAGATCCTCCCCTCCCACGCTGTTTGGGAGCAGCACCGCCTTCTGAAGGTCACCGCTGAGTGGTAGATGCCTGCTGCCTTGCACATCCTTCTGGGTCTGTGGCATGCAGTGATTGCAGTGCTGTCAGTCAGAAAAGCACTCTTATTTGCAGCGACTGGAGGGATGGCAATGATGCCGGGTGATGGGCCGTGGGGGAGAAAGGAGACACATACGGTAGTTGGGGAGGGCGTACAGACGCTAGACATGTTATTCCTGTGGGGCTAGTGGGGAGGGGGCACGTGATGGGAGAATTTGGCTGGGCAACAAGTATGTGTTTTTATTTTTGAGCTGGCGGGGATGGTGCCACACAAAGGAGGTTGGGCAGGGGTTGAAGGATGCCTGGCACGTTTTATTTTTCTCTGTGGGAGGGCGAGGGGGGTCCCATGAGGAATGTGAGAGACACTGGCATGGAGGGCAGGTTATGCATCTCTACTATTGCCTGGGAAGGTGTGGGAGACACACAGATGAGGTGGAGCAGTGTGGCAGGAGCCAGCTATTTTCAGTGTAGCTTATTGTTCCCAACACCTCCCTTCTCCACCCTCTGCACTACTGGCCCATGGGGAAGGCCCAGGGGTTGGGAAAGATACACAATGGTGTCACGCGCACTATACATTTGTAGATGTCTAACTGTGAGCAGCACAATGTATTTCAGAGCAGGGACCATTATTTGAGTCTAAGAAATGTCACCCAGAAACCCTCAGCAGAATATGTCCCCATTGTTCACAGTTACCTAATGACATAACACCAAGTGGAATCACTGTGGGACACAGACAATATTTTGTATATTGCAAAAGGGAATATGTTGTGGATGGTTACAAGACTTGGTAAAGTAAAAAGGGAGCAATAAAACATAGGATGAGTTCTCTGGAAAAAAATAAATAAATAAATAAACGTTCTTGCAATGAAGGAAAGTCCCTTACTCCGGGGTCCCTCGTGGATATGAGTCACTCACTCACCAGTCCAATGCTTTAGGTGAACCTGCACTTTAGTCTTGGTTGTTAGTTGTTAGGGTCATTGATAGCTTCTTCTCATCCTGTTTCAGTACTCGGAGACTCTTCCTCTCCAGACTCCGAACCACCCTGCTATTCCTGATCAGCAACAGGCGGGATGCTAAGATGCTGCCAAGAGAAGCCCGAAAGTCTCCAATAAGGGCTGGCCCACCAGCTCTCGTCTTTTGCTTGGTTGGGAGCCTGTCTCCCTTCCCCATCATCCATCCTTCCTTTATCCTCTCGACAAACCAGGCTGATCTTGTTCCTAAGAAGGAAACAAACTCCTTAGTTCTGCCTTCTAGCCTAATCTGTCTCACCTCTATGACTCCTTAGAACATGCTTGTTCCTTCTACACACCTCCCTTCTACTCCCTCAGGCTTCTATGGTGCGTAGTGTTGCTCTCTCTTCTCCTCCTAAGTGGTTCTTGGTCTTTCTTCCACTTCTATATTCTCCTCAATATCCATTTATTTCTCCTATTCCTTTACTGCCCCTTCCAGTTAATTTCCTCCTCCTTTCTCTCCTCCTACTCCTGATTAAATTCTCCCCCTTCTTCTACTACCATCCCCTTCTCCATGGTTTATTTCACCAGCCTTCTCTTATATTCCCCCCACCTCTTGTCTGGCCTCATTACTCCAGTTGTTCCTCTTTCCCTCAACCATTGGCTTTTTTTTCTGTCCTTCTCCCTCCAACATTCTTCCCCACTCTGCAGCTCCACCTGTTCCTCCTTGATTTATTTCCTTCAGCCTCCTGAACCAATGCACCTACGCCTCCAACAACCCACATCATTCGGTCAGACAATCTTTCATAAATAAGGACCTCCCTTGTCTATCAGAATTCAGATGTACCACCTTTTCCCTTTGGCAACCAGAACGTTTCATTAGATGTGTACTGTAACCTCCCTGACACATTCCTAATCCATCCTCTTTGTTGTTACCTCCACAGTTTACAAATGGTCTTACCGCCATCTTGGATTTGTTTCTTGTGCGTGTGTGCATGCAGGGAACTGGGTTTGCTGCAGCAACTCGCTATGCAGAGGTTCTGACATTCTCCCAATAAAGCACCTGAGCAAGGATTTATTCAGGGTGAATGTACATGCATTCATCGGGTCTTTGGTGTCAAGTGTAAAAACCTTTCTGACTCCCACACTGGTTGTTCCTGCACCATAATAGTATTTCCATGCTGACCAGAAACAAGAGGGGGTTGTCTCAATATAGAACTATGCCTGGAGCAATATAAAACAGTCACCATCCGATCAAGGTCTCAATAAACAGATGTTTGGATAGTCAGCTAAGATCACCATACATATGTACATACCTATTTGTGTAATGCAGTTAAAATACCAACAATACATCACTACTAATACACGGAAAACATTGCCATAACATTACCATGGATGCCCAACCACAACTGTGGCAAAACATTATAATTGTATATCAAATATAACATTGCTATATGATCTGTCCTTGAGTCCAAAACTAAACACTGGGCAACACACCATCTGGCCTTGCTTGCCGCTCCAATTGAATTTGCCCCTCAGTTTTCGGCATTCCCATGGAATCTTTAGGTGACTCACTAGAAGCGAATAATGGTGCCTGAACCTCTCCCACAGATTTGGTTAGACAAGATTCTGTTTGGTGAGCCAATCACAGCCACGCATGACCCAGCACGATCCGGTGTACTCTGGGAGGTTCAGGCGCATTGTAAAAGTACTGGATCACTTCCCCTTTCTCTTGTGGGTTTTGTTAGGCTTTAGGAGCAACAGTGTTCAGGGCAGGCAATCAACTAGTGATGACAGAATCTTTGCTGGATTTCAGTGGATTTTGAATATCTTCCTTGCCAATAGATTGTAGTGCTTTTTTAATCTCTATTTGCTACCTTTGTATCTCTGTGTGTATATTAGCCCCTCTATGTCTTCTATCCTTTTTATATCTATGTTTCCTCATAAACAAATCTCAACAGGTTGTCCCTGCCCTTTCCACGGTTCCTTGTGTTTACCACAAAAGTATTTTGTTTTCCTTTTATATTCCTGTTCTCATTTCACTGTGATGTGTCCGCTAGGCCTCATATGACTTCTTCAATTTTTTTGTCTTACCTTGCCTTTCTAGCTCAGAGACTCTGCCTACCTAGCCATGGGCCTCTGAGAATTTCAACTTGTTTGAGGGAAAGACTGTGAAGACGCCGGAAGGTACTGTGGTAGGCAATCTATTGAAGACACCAGTGGAGTGGGGACCATTTTCTCCTTAGCTAATTCATTAAGAAAATATCAGATAAAACAGAAGCATGGGCTTACTAGCCCAAATGTCAGTAATCTCTCTTTCACAGGACCCTCCAACACCATGGTTAGCAATGAGGCAGTGACCCCACAAGAGGACACACGTGCCCATAACTGGTCCTAGACACACCCAAACAAGCAGCCTGAAGTCTGCCTGCCCTTTCAGACTGCCAAAGAACCTATGACCCCCCTGCATTTTGTGCCAGTGGTACCATCCACCAGCAGTGCCTTGTTCCACCACCTGTACTACCGCTGCTGCGTGTAGTTGCCGAAGGTGGTACCCCTGTGTGGGTATCACACCTTGGGCAGGCACTGGTGATCCATCAAGAAGGCGCACACTGCCCATACTGCCAGATGATCATCAGTTAGGGTGAGCTGTACCCCACGAGAGTGCATGCTGTGGAGGGGAGCGTGCTCCAGGAACACTCAACCCGCTTATAATTGACTAATTGGTCGCTGTGGAAGAGAGTAGGAAAATGGCAGGTGGAGTGACTGATTTTAGAGACATAAGGGTGAGTGTAAAAGAGGGTCCCAATGAGTTGTGGAAGCTGCTTGGTTGCACCACTGTCGGCATTGATGAAAAGGAAGTGAAACAACTTGGGAAACCAGTTAAGTAGTTAACTGTAGTTGAAGTTAGTAAAGCTAATACACAAAGGGTGTGATTTGCAAATGTAAGTTAGTGTGATACTGCTCTAAAATCATAGATTGCAGATAACAATCATATTGTACCTGTCTTTATTTTACATGTTTGCATTTTCCATCTAAAATATGCTGCCAGCTGGGAATGTTCCTCTTGCATTATTCAATATTCTGTATAGTATGGAGGAAAGGAAACATGTGGAATGTATAGAAAATCCACTAAGCCACAGCTGGATTCAATGTCAATAATACCTAGTGTGACAAATCTGGTCAATTCATCCCTTCTCCCCAGATGGTAGCCACCCCATGTCAGGCTAGGGAGGTGAGCGCATGCTGCAAGGCCCTCCCTAGAGGTCTGGGCAAGTGGGACCTCACTCGGTGACTCCCCTCTTGGGGCCAAGAATCACAGTCCAAGAAGGACCTCCCAGACCAGACCCCCATGTATGCCTATATGGCAATTGAAAAGACTGTTGTTACTTCCGTTTTGAATCCACCGAATACTGACATGTCGTCAATCTCTTCGGCTTCAGGTAATACTAGATCTCACAAAAACAACACAGTCAAAGAAGAACGACACACATAATTTTGATTTGATGACACACTGAACCCCGGAGGAAGTGGGAAAGGGCAGGAAACTCCCACACAGGGAGGAGAGTGATTCCTACACGGAGGTGAACCTCTGAGGAAGAAATGTTCTGGAGAGGCAGAGCAACGTTAGACCATGGAGCTGGTGGTAGCATGGAGAGCGAGCCTAATGCTAGATGAACGCTGGAAGGAAGCTGGGATTGGAGGGAGAAGCAGAAACACAGATGCACCCATTTACTCTGGTGGCGTAAACCAGAGGGCTGTGATAGGCCTGGGGCGGAGCAACGTACACCGACACCAGATTGCCTGGGAGAGCCTGAGTCCCCTAACTCCATTCCCGGAGGACGTTAGTTGCTTAGAGAAGCAGCATAGGTACACAAATGCTCCCACAGAGAGACTACCACTGAAAGGTACCAATACTGTGAATAAAGGCTAGGGAAGCCGGCAAGGTTGCGGAAGCCTGAGAACCTGAGCAGTCAAGCACCCTGTATGAATCCCAGCAAGAGAGATATGAACACTTTGTATCAAGGTTGAGAGAACCTACAAGGTTACGGGAGCCTGAGAAACCTGAGCAGGCAGGCGCCCTTCTGAAGCAAATCAACTGAGATACAAACTCTTTGCATACGAGTTGGGAGAACCAAAAAGATTACAGGAGCCTGAGAAACCCGTACAGGCAAGCTCCCTATGAAAATCTAATCCAGTTAAAAATAAACACTTTGCATCCAATCTGGGGAAGCCAGTGAAGTTACAGGAACCTGAGACACCCAAGTGGGTCACCACCCTATGTAAAGTACGACGTTGAGACTGAACAAGCCTGTCAGAGAGCCATAGAGTCATGGACTTGTTCTAAAAGAGACTTGGGGTAAGAGGAAACGTACTGAGAAAATGTTCTGGCGCACCATCTGCAAGAAAGATGTGAACTGTTGTTGAACTTTATAAACTATTAAGAATATCCAAGTGTTTGGCCAGGCAGAAGTTTAACCCAGAGGCTGTCTCCTGCTCTCCTTCTTTTTTCTTTGTTTCTTCGGTAGGGCTAGTTAGCTGGTTAGGAATCAGATGGAAGATTTCTATTTTTGCCTTTGATGAGCACCCTTAGTTTTACTTTTGATAGGTATGGAACAGCCCTCATAGATATAGAGCCTGTCAGGAGTTTTTATTTTATGTTATTAAAACCAGTTTTTACCATGTCATCCAGTCCTCCAACTCCTTCTTTTGGTTTGCCACACTTGGTTAAATGGGGTTGAAGCCAAACACATAAGACTTTGACAAGGATGTGAGGTGATATCATGCAATTGACAGGCAAGTAAGAATATGTCAACATCATATTTGGTTGGCTCTATGAATTTCTCAAATGTGTTGTCATTTATGGGCTGGGGGGATGATGCTGTGTTTTCAAAGACAACGTTGTAGGACTTTGCAAATTTGGAAGAGCACAAGAAAGCAGTTCATGCCATAGAGCAGAAAATAGAACACAGCTAATTATTGCACTTGACACTGTTTTCACATGTTAACAGCTATTGTTCTCTAATGAGTGACGCCCAAGGGGTGGAGTTGGCAAAGAACGTACATTTTTGTAGTTCTCATTTTCCTGGGAGAACTAAATAAATTGCTAAGAGTACCATAGCGTGCCCTGTGCGAAGAGGTCTCTATGTGCATTACTGAGGTGGTAAAATAGCAACAGTCAAGAAGAGAACACCAGTAGCACAAGTGCAAATGGACATTTATAATTAGTCACTCAGACCACCACAGTCAGTATAATATGATAGATTATTTATAACGCGCCTAATAACCATTGGTTTCTAAGCTCGGATCTGGGGATCGAACCTGTGCTGTTCCATGTTGTCTTGCTTCCAAGGCGAGCACGTTGCCGATGAGCTATCCTCCCGAGACAGTAGGTTCCAAGGCAGCAATGTTTTCTAGGGTGACAGTTCAGAATGGTCATGGCATGGGGACTGGCTGGCTCCTAGTGGGGAGAGGGCTGCAATGTATGCCATATATAAAGAGGTGTATTTTTATATGGCACCACAAAGATTGGGTGTTGGTACCAGTCGTTGCCTGGAAAGTGTTTTATTACACAGAGTGCAGCGGGGGATACACTGTCATTTTTTGTCATGTAGTATGAAGAACTTCCACACTCAGTATTTCCTTCCTGAATCAAGAATTAGTGCCCTCGTCAACTCTTCTGGCCATGAAGATGGTGGTTTTGGTGCTGGTAGAGCTTGTGCTTTGGCTGCCAAAGGATGACATTTTGCATATTCAGATCTGACAGTCTGACATGTAAAGATCTTAACACAGGGTGAAGACTAGTTTTGTCCTTCCCACCCATTTATCTGTGGTATTATGTTCCTGTTTCTCACCCTCTGTGTCCCTTGTTTCTAAAATCATGTGTTGCTGCCTGGACAGGTGGGTTACCATATTTATCTTAGTCACCATCATCATCATCATCATCAGACTTATCATCAGATGATAATTGTAGTGGTGAAGGACACCTCACACATCCCACTTCCTGCACTCTGGCACTTGCCTCACAGCCTGTCAGTAGATATACTCTGTAGGTCTTTGGTGCCTGTGTAACAGAGAAGGTTGGCTGAACCTCCATTGCATGTGTCCCATAAGCCCTGGCTCTATGAGGTGGTACAGGCATGTTGGCATTCAAATAGTCACTTCTCTATAGCCACAAGAAGATGTCATACTGCAGATTTAGATGCAGGTACTAAATGAACTCTCTTGCCTCAAAATTCTTATACGATTAGCAATTTGCAAGTTGATTTTGCAATATGTGACAAGTACGTGGTATGGCCACTGAAATATGGCACAGTCACTGAATATAATCTATGCCTGTTTACTGAAGAAATAACATATGTTCTGCACAAATAGTACTTGGTCTGGCCTGGCCATGAAAAGATGGCATATATATGTATATAGAGAATTAATGCACTCTTTCGACTCAAAAGAATTCTAAGATTGCTTATTTGCAAGCTAACTTTGCAACTTGTGACATACATTTGGTCTGCCCACTTAAAAATGGCACAGTTATTTACAGCAATAGAAGATAATCTCATTCTGCCAACCAAGAAATATAACAAGTTTTCTCTGAAACTTGTATTTGGCTTGGCCCCTAAAAGATGGTGCCGGTAACTACATCCACTGAATATAAACTCCACCTGCCCTTCACGATATGCAAGACATGTCTATGTGTCTAGTATTAGGTCTGGCCCGATAAAACAATGTACCTATTTACAGAAAATAAATACACATACATTAGTTGTACCATTTATTTCATAACAACTTTGCAAGCAACAGTGCTTGGTCTAACCATGAATAGATGCCATCCTGATTTACAGGGATTGCATGTAATCTAATCACCTACCTGTCTCCAAACAGTTCAGTGGTGTTGTTCTCATCAGAATTACCAGAAATGGCACACACTTTTCTGTCAAACATGTTGGTCCCTGGAATGCAGTATAGTCAGTAAGAGTGATACAATGATGGCCTCTGCTATTTCAGTTCCCTGCCTCTCCCTCAACTAAATCCTATTAACAAGAGGAGAACGGAAAGCTAATACACTGTCTCAAAGAACTCTACAAATGGTCGAACACTAACACAGCCCAGATAAGACGGAATTTGTGATTACACCAAGGATGCAACCAGTATATCCCATGGCCCACAGAACTAGGAACTACACCTACACCATTCAAAATTGTCAAAATCCTTGGAATCCTAATGAACAATGGGCTAGCGTAGGAACCGCAAGTAAATGCAATAGTTAAGAATAGCTTCTTTCATCTACACATGATCAAAAACATTCTAAAACATTTTACCATTTCTCTCCTTCACGCACAAATCACTAGCCATCATCCCCCTCATCATGTCCAGGATAGACTGCGCCAACAGTTTATACCTAGGAATGCCAGACTATTTACTGAAGAAACTGCAACATATACAGAGCGCAGCCGACAGACTTCTACTCAAACTCTCATGAGGGGACCACATCACTCCAGCAAAACGAATCACCTTCAAATCCATGTGCATAACAAACAGAGCAATCCAGGGCTTAGGAACATAATTTATACAAATGAAAATCACCCTCTACAAGCCTACTAGCACACTCAGATCCATCAACGACATCCGCCTAGAACCTAAACCGCACACGAGATAGAACTTGATGGATCAGCATTCTCCAGCTTAGCTGTATAACTTTGGAACTCCCTCCCCAAAGAAATAAGAACTACAGAGGACCACCGAAAAATTCAGAAAACTTCTAAAAACCTGGCTCTTAAGATCTGAACGGCACGTAAATGAATGAACAACATTGTCTCACCATGAAATGAACACATGGCGGAGAAAGACTGGAGAGTATGCCGAACCAGAATAATGTCCAAGGAGGGTAAAACCAAACCACAACACCTACAGAGGGTAAACAGGAAACAGTGGATAGAGAGATGGGTCCGACTTAATTGGATCACTGAAAGAAAGCCTGATTTAAAAAGGGGAGAGAGAGGCACCCAGATGTAAACTCATGGACCACAGGACACGGGAAACACATCCCAATCTCAGGGAACCCATGGGGGAGGTAATTGCGGCACACCAAAATATGTACTAGAGGGGAATAGAGATCCCTTTGAGGAGCCACTATTCTACACATATCATAACAGGGGCAAGCGTATCACACTAAAATACAAAACAGGGGAAAGGATACGTGTAATAGTCAATCAAAATAACCATCCCTACTAATAAAAAACTCATCTTTCTGCATGCACCTTTCAAACTCCTAACTAAACTAACTAACTAAACCGCCTCACTATGTAAATATATGTAACTGTAACCTTTAAGATTTGCGCCCAGATGTCCTTGGGCCAGGTGTACAAATAAACAAAATACAAATAAACAATACCATACTTCTACGCACAACAAACCGCATGCACTTCACTACACCACAACAATGAAACAAACCACAAATAGCCTGGCACAACTGCACATGATGGCTACTAACTGAAATAATAATAATAACTTGGCATTTATATAGTGCTACGAGCCCTCAGGTATCTGAGTGCTGCTTATTATTACCCACGGTGTGTGGTGCTCATTTATCGACCTCAGAAGGATGAAAGGCTGAGTTTGGCCCCGCTGGGACTTGAACCTGCATTAGCCAGCTCTGCACAGATGTCAAAGTAAGTGCTCTACTCGCTGTGCCACTTGACCTGCCAATACATTCCTATGCTCGGCGAAAGGTGTCTACCGAACTGAAGCTGCCAACATCACATCATAGCTCTCTTGCTCCCTTTTGTCTGACTTACCCCCCGCAACTCATGCTTTACCGAGCCACCAGAGTTCTGTAGGGTATTTTGTGGAGATTTGGGGCCTGACGGTATTTTATTACCGCCGAAAAATAACTTAGCAATAATCACTCTTTGTATTCAGATTTGGCCATGTGCAACAATAATACAATGGACATGCATTATTTCAGCACCCAGACCTGCATATTTGGTATACGTGGTTGGTGGTATTTTGGTGAGCATTAATTCCCTTGTTTTATTTGTGGCCCCAATGTCCAGAATCCCTTATCTTTGCTTAGATTTTTCGTGTGATCACTAGAGAGACCTCAGACCTGCATTCTAGGAATACCACATTTCCAGTGATAGTGTTGGTGTGCCACCATGGGCGAACTCACTGACTTATTTACGACAGAGAGCTATATGTGGTAGTCTTGTGGTAATTTCCACTACCTTATATACGGTAGGGAGCTATGTTCAGAGAGTCTCTCTTCCCGTTGGCTCATGTACCTCCAACAAGCTATGCTACAGTCACTCACAATTATTCATACTGATTCTGACATGCACACATCTGTCTTAAAATGACCATTGCACTGTTTAAAAATCTCCCCACATCATCGGCATTGTAATGGTAAATAGAAAATAAAACACCCGTCTGTTTTCAAATATTTTCTGTATTATAAAAGCTGCATTTAGACACGATCTCATTCTTTACAGAAATAAATAAAATGGTACAGTCAAAGCATTGTCTATGACACACTGCAAAGAGCGTGGCGGAGAACAGAACTCAAATTGCAACATTGGTATTTGATTAAGACACGCACAGGAATCCTACACTGACTGCATATTACCGTACACACTCAGCTCCCACACTTCTCATTACCTTATCTTTTTAGTTGTTCTCTTTGTGAATGTGGCTCTCTTGGATTAACTCCAGCAAAAAGGAACGCTTGCCTTCTCAAGCCGGGGTCATTGCCTGGAATTCTCAGCTTTTTCAGATAGGAATGCCTCAGCCAGTGGAAAGGTTTTTCTTTCAGCTCTCCCCAATCTCGACTGCAGCAGGACACAGGAATCTGCATTCAGTCAGGACCCCACAGCCAGGTCTTCTCCCCAGTAGTGCAGAAACATGTCTGCCTGTCTTTTTCCCTGATACTGCCCACTAAAACTTTCCTCTCAGCCCTCTGTATGACGTGTCCCAATGAAATCCATCATCTCTCATCCTCCTACTCTTCAACAATAGCTTCGCTTATACATTTGCAATTGTTGCAAATCTGATTTCCTTCTTCCTGCAGTTACTGTGCACAAAAACACGGAGAATCAGGCAGAGAAGAGAAGAGAAAAAAATCTGCACACACATTTAAATGGTTTTCAGAGTATGCCTAATTCTGCAGTGGAGAACACATTTTATTAGTGGGTTATATTAAATAAGGTTTTATTTGTCAGGTTAATGGTTAATAGGTTAGCTGTTAATTTTCAAATGTGTCTCTCGCACCATAGGCATTTCAGGTGAAAAATAGTGTGCATTTTTAAATGAACACGTGTGCTTTTAACTGTAAAAATAGATTTTCATCTTATATGTTAAAATCGTTTTTGACTGAATAGCCTGTCTTTCCTTGTTAATCTGGTAACCCATATAGCAATGCACCGCACCCTTGTGGTGGTGCTGCAAAAAAAAATGTGCTACTTGTGCAGTAGTGCTGTACTCTGTGCTGTAACATGCCAAATATCCTTACATATACCCTCCTTTTGTTTTTAGAACTTGGCTATAATCCAAGCCAATTCCTAAAAACATCTTGTTCTTTTTTTTTTTACAATATAGCAATCCAACAAAATGAATATTCATGTGCATCAATGAAAATTTGCAATCAACATCTCATCTGAGTCCATCAGTTCATAAAATGTTCCACATTTGCCTTCTCAGTGGAAGTGGCATTACTTTAAGTTTAAATTTTCCAAGTCAATTAAAAACAACGAAATAAAACAACTAACTAAAACAAATAATTAATATAACAAATTAAAATAAATAATTAAAATAATAAATACGTGGAACTTCATATGCCGGAACTTCTGTTTTGTCTCTTTTGGTATGTCCCGACCAGCGATGTTATTCGGTTCATTCGAGTATTCTTTCATCTTGGCAATCTTGAATCCACAGCAGTCATCTCTTTTGGCATTCCGGTTATTTTGTCTTCACCTCCACCTGGAGGCAGGCATCTTTTGGTCTTCATCCAGGGGACTCCAGGACTCCATCGTCTCTCCCGTGGGCTCTGATCTCGGAACCTCCGATCAAATAATGTTAATTGTCTAAATCAAAATAGAAAATAAACAAATTAAGTACATAGCATAATACTAACTTCATCCTTTTGCCAAAAATAAAACATGCTTGGTAAAAATATTTCGTTTATATTTTTTCTGTTTTTTTTTTTTTTGAAATCAAATACAAGTTAAAAGAAAACAAGCATATATAAAACAGCATTCAATATTTAATACACTTTCTCTCTGCACACCAACCACGAGCTTCCGTTATATGTGCATTTATTTATTTATTTATTTATTTATTTATATTATATATTTTTACATATATTACAGTGTTTATGTGCCATCATAACAATCAACTTTTTTTTTAACTTCTTTGTCACTGCCTCCTGATTACACCCATTTATTTTCTCAAGGGACTCTATCCGTTTCCACATGCTCAAGCTGCCTGATCTCATGTCTGGGATGGCATGGTTTGATTTGATTTACATGGACAAACTGCTCTATTGCTGTTCCACCTTCATTTTTCAAAATTTTATACACTACAGGAGAGACCTTATCTATAATTCGAAATGGCCCCTGCCAGGCCGCTAGAAATTTAGAATTTTTCTGTTTACTTTTTCCAAAATGAAACTTGTACACCTGATCCCCTACACTGTATTCCTTTACTGATGTCTTTTTTATCATAATATGACTTAGCACTGTCAGCAGCCCTTTCCAGATTTCTCTGCACAAAAGCAAATGCATGTTGCAAATGCCTCCTCAGTTCATCAATATATTCATGAACCGTGGATGCACTCACTAGAGTTTGCTCATGTGTTCTGTATAGTAGGTGTTGTGGTAACACCATTTTCCTACCTGTTAAGACCTCATGGGGGCTAACACCTGTTGCTTTGGCAGGAGTCGACCTGATTGCCATCAGAACCAACGGTAAACGTAAATCCCAGCTGGAACCTGCTTCTGCCACAAATTTCTTTAAAATATCCACAACAGACCTATTGCTTCTTTCAACTGTACCTGAAGACGCCGCCCGATATGCGATATGTAGTTTCCTTTTCACACCTAGTATTTGCCATACCTTACTCATTAGAGTACTTGTGAAATGACTTCCTCTGTCTGACTCAATTCTTTGTGGCAACCCAAACCTTGAGAACACATGGTTCACCAGCAATGTGGCTGCGGTTCGCGCACTACAATCTGGTGCAGGAATGCACTCAATCCACTTCGACATCAAACATACCACACTCAAAATATAACGGTGTCCCCTGCTCGACCTTTTTAAAGGACCTACATAGTCTATTTGCAAATCTGACCATGGGAGAGTTAGGCCTCTTTTCATCAATGGTGCTCTATGCATTGGTGAAGCAGGTTTAAATTGGGCGCATACTAGACATCCTCTAGTATATAATTCCACATCTTGGGACATATGTGGCCAGTAAGCATAATCTTTTAGTATTTCTAATGTTTTTTGTGAACCTCTATGGCCTGCAGTTATGGCATCGTGTGCATGGTGTATCATTAGTCCTCTGAATGAAAGGGGTACTACCCACTGTATTTGCCCTGTTATGGACTCTCTAATCATGAGTCCATCCTGTAATCTAATTCGTGTTTTGTTCTTTAATAACACCCTCAACTCTTCTTTTCCCATACAATCATTTTCTGTTAAAGGATTTTGTTCAGGATCTATCAAATGATTATAATAGATTCCCAAAATTTGATCATTCTTTTGTGCCTCAATCAAATCTTGGTCTGGCGTGTCATGACTCCACTGCACCACCGGTTGATCTACCTCCTTTGGTGCTTTAGAACGTGTGACTGCATCAATTTGTATTTCACCCATTAAATAATCAATAGGTAGCAATTCTCCCATCACAGCCCCAATCTTAGCCAGATGGTCTGCCTTATCATTTCCCTCCTTATCCTCTCCTGGTGTTTTTAAATGCCCACGAATTTTTCTCCAGTATATTGTTAAATTATTTTCTGACACCAATTTGTCTATGGCTTGTATCATTTTTCCATGTTTAAGTGGCTTTTTGTTGTATGTAACCATGCCTCTTGCTTTCCAACCAGGCAAATACTCCACAAAGCTATTCCGTGCATAGTCAGAATCAGTCACCAGGACAATTTCACTGAACTTTTTATCAACTGCAGTAGCAATTGCTTTATAGATGGCTGCCAATTCCGCCACCTGACTGCTCCTATCTCCAATCCTCATCCCTATACTAGGAACGCCTTCACATTTCAACCAGACATTTCCTATTCCTGCCACTAATTGTTTATTATTGTCATTTTCAATGTGAAAAGCACAACCGTCCACATATACAGTTGGCAAATCCTTGCATGTTTTTTCATCAAAAGCTTTGTGTGGTGATTGTTCAAATTCCTGTAAACTAGCTTCCACATCCATTTCATTTGTTATTTGTTCAGCTGCACAGTCATGTAAGTCAGCTAACCCTTGAGCAATTGGGCTCTTTTTATTTTGTCCATATCTTACTTCTACGGGAAAACCTTGTAATGCCAGCGTCCATGAAGTGATTCTGGATTGCGCTAGATTGCCTGATCTAATTCTTTTACTCTCTAAAAATTGCAAAGGTTGATGATTTGTTTCAATAATCACCTTTTCTCCCTGAACAATGGGGCGGAAATGTTGTAGCGCCCACACAGTGGTTAATAGGGCCTTTTCACATTCATTAAATCTCATTTCAACTTGGGAAAATGCCTTACTTGCATATGCAATGGTTTTGTGATTCAAATCGTGTTTTTGTGATAACACTGCTGACATACAATGTTCAGAAAAGCCTATTTCTATAAAGAAATCCCTGTCCTTTATGGGGTATGCTAAACATGGTGCCTTTACAAGACATTCCTTCAATCTAGCCACTGCATCAGACTGCTCTCTTTCCCATCTCCAGGGAGTATTTAGTTTAAGCAGTTTAGTCAATGGTTGAGTGATTTCTGCATAATTCTCAATGAACTTTCTGTTATAGCCTGTCATCCCTAATAAACTTTTTACTCCTTTCACATTTTTAGGATCTTTTAATCTTTGTATGGCCTCTATTTTCTTCCTTTGTGGATTTAGCCCATGTTCAGTCACTTCATGCCCTAGAAAGTTCACTTTTTTCTTGCACCATTGTGCTTTTTGTAAAGATACTTTGGCGCCTGCTTTCTGCAATTGGCCAAGCACATGTCTTATTTCATCAAAATGGCTTTTAAGGTTTTCATTTTTTATCAGGACATCATCCACATAAACTATTGTTCCTCTTTCCGCTGCATCCGGCATGGCCTTTCTCAAAAATATGCCAAATTCACTCCCACTATTGATGTACCCGAACGGAGCTCTAAACCAGGCATATTGAGTCCTGTCAAATGTAAAGGAAAATAGGTGTTGTATCTCCTCTGCCAATGGCACACACCAATATCCAGATGTGAGATCTAACGTGGTAAATACATTTGAACCATGTATCTGAGCTAGGCCCTGATCAATGAATGGTAGTGGCCATCTAGATACTGGTACTCTTTTATTTAACTCTCTTAAGTCTGCACACAGCCGCCATTGACCATTTGGCTTTAACACACCTAAAATAGGCGTATTGGATGTGCTATGAATGGGCCTAATTATTCCCCGTGATTCCAAATTTTTAATAATCTCTGCCAATGATTCTAAACATGCCAGCGGTAGTCTATACTGGCGTACAAACACTGGATTTCTGCTACAACCTTCTGGTAGTGTGGCCACATGTAAATCAGTTAAACCACAATCATAAGCATCTTTTGCAAATACATCCTTAAACTCCATAAATATTTTCCTCAGGTCGTCCCTATCCTTATCGCTGTCACATGCATCCGCTAAGGAGATCTGCTCTTCTACCATTCTGGAAAATTCTGGAAACTCTTCTGGTAAAGGAATCTCAGCGCTTTCCTCTAACTGTGTGGCTGTGTCTTTTTGTAGAGCTGCCACTTTCAAATATTTTGGCATATCAGCTTCCACTTCAATGGGCTGATTTCCTGTTTCATTTTCATTTAAATTAAATATTATGCAATCCTCTTGATGGCAGCACACTGTCTCATTTGAATCATAAGGATACACAGAATGAATTTTAAATATTCCTTTGGGCTGAGAGTCCAGGTGTTCTGGCAACTCGCCCTTGGCATCTACATATTTTTCAGGAATATTCCCAATCACCATGTTATTTAAATCTGCCGTATAATGTGATTTTTGTATGGCCATTCCTAATGGGGAGTCTTCCTCTAAATGAATATCCTGACAACCTTTATTATTTACCATGATTTTTACAGATCCCTCACCAATGTCTACCAATGGAATGTATTCATAATCCAGGCCTTGCTGTTTTATGGATTCATTCAGGCATACAAATGCATCAGAGCCTTTCATCTGCTGTCCATTTTTGCATTTCAGTGTTATTGCAAACTGTTTTGTAAATGCAGGAACAATAGTATTTTTCCTCATTTGTAATTCGACTGCATAAGGAACTAGTTGTGCACAATGATAAGCCCTTCTTTTGTCTTCAAATTCAGGTGCCGGACCACCTAGGCGTGACCATATTTTTTGATTAAGGAAATCTAACACCATACACATTCTGTGCATGATGTCATTGCCCATGTAAAATTCATTTTGTGCTCCACTCACTATCCATACATTATGGTAAATTGTTTTCTTCCCAATGCTAATTTTAAGCATGCATCTGCCTGCAATTCGGTTTTCAAAGTCTGGACTGTCCAACCCAGAAACATATTGGTTTTTAATCCTAAATTTCGGGATTTCTTCCCTCTCCATAATTTTTTGCAACAATTTCTCATTAATGAAACTCCTTTCATGTTCAAGCGCTAAAGTGGCTTTTATTGTTTTAAAATAATCATTTATACCAACGTGAACCCATGGTTGCTCATCTTCCATGTGTATTTCTGCCAGAGTGGTAATGTGTTTTTCTGAATCTGTTTTAGGAACAATATTCTGTTTGCATGTATTCTCTTTTAAGTAAAAACGTAATGTGTGCTCATCTATAGCAGTCTGCCAATCTTTCCTTGGGTCCAAGTATATTTGTACAGGTAGTTTTTCATTGTCGCTCTGATCTTTGTCTTGACACATTAATATAACAGTGACACTAGGTATGCAGCTATTCTGGAGATATACCTCCACAGCATCATTTGTTTTGGCAACGGTGTGACATTCTTTTATATTGCTGTTTTGTGATTTTAGTTTCTTAGGCCTCAATGGTTTTTTGGTTAAGGACCACAGCACTCCATTCACCCCATCTATGAGAGGAGACAATCTTTTCAGGCAATCTGTCCCCATCAGAAATGGAATTTCACAAATAGATGTGATCAATACCTCTTGTTTCATTCTGTGCTTTCCTATTTTTATGTCAACCTCAGTTACACCTATGATGGGCACCTCCTCCCCATTAAAGTTATGCACTGGGCCTTGATTTGCCTTCACTGTGATCTGACTCTGTGGAGGCCTCCCTTCATTGATACTCTTTACCAGCTCCTTGGACATAATTGTGGCCTGTGCGCCAGTGTCAATCATAGCGAAGGTGTGGCATTTTTCTTCTACAGTGATGGGTGCATAATATCTGTCCTCAACTTCCTCTAATACACATAAGAAGTGTGAATTCTTACTGATTTCAGGGCTCACCTTTCTCAGGTCTTTTTGACTTTTGGCTAAGCACATTGGTAAATGAAAAGACATTTTTTCCTCCTTTTTACCCATTTCTGTGCGAGATATTTTATTCATTTCTCCATGTTCAGAAGTTTTTTGGAGTGTGGCCACTGTTCGCCCATTCATCTGGGTAACATCAGAGACCACATTACAACCTTCCAACTGAACATGTGTAACAACATCATTCAGCAATTTGTCATTTTTTAATTCTGTGCATTTGTGATCATTTAGTGTAATACCAGCCCTTTCAGCCTCTTCAAAAATATGTGGCTCAAAGAATTTTTCAGGTGATTGACTTGTACCCTCCTTGTGAGTATTTCCTTTTTCTGTCCGTGTTTGGTCATTGTTTTGCTTGCCCAGGGAAGGAGCTATGGCATCCCCACTTACTCCCTGTTCACTGGTATTCCCCATGCATGAGTCCTTTTTCTTAAATCTGTCCCTTTGTTCTTTTGGAATTCCTAATGTTTCTTTTTCATTTGTGCAAATCTTTACTGTTTTATTTAGCTCTAAGTTAAACCGTACCTCTTTTTTAGAAGTATTTGCACTTTCTATCACAATTTCATTTACTGGTACTTTCATTTTTAATCCATTAGGCATCTCAGAGTCGTTATGCAAAATTATATCAGAGCAATCTGTCATTTTGGCACTCCAGTTATCATGAGTACTTAGTCACTTTTCGGAAGCCCCCCGGTCATTGCTATGGCCATCAGCCCCCTCTTTGGAAAGTTGTTTTTGCGCTGTATAGAGCTTTCCTATTTGCTCAGCTAACATTTTCACTTGGGCCTCAAGGCACTGGAACCTTTCCATCTCTCTAGGATCCTCTTTCTGTGGCCTAGGTCGATATTGGTTGTTTTCCTCCTGATTGGATCTATTCTGATACCTCTCAGGTGATTGATACCGGTTGGGATGGTTTCTGAACTCTTGATTCATTTGTGTAGGGGAGCGGGGTGCACCCATCCTTTGATTATAGTCCCCTGGTGGGGAATCATTGTACTGGCGTGGACTGTAGTTCACGTTTTGCCTCATGTCCTGTCTCTCAGATTGTGGGTACTGGCCCCTATGTTGATTTCCATTATCAGTAAATCGATCCACATATCGGGGTCTATCCTGATTACCATATATCATGGTGTTGGGATCAAACCTACTCTGTGTCCCCAATGACTGGTAGGGACCATCATTTCTTTGATCTTGATTTTGTCTCTGGTTATTGTTCATACCTGCCATATCAGACCGGTATCTTACCCGGGGTCTATCCCCTAAATATCTAGGGCTGATGTAGCTCTCTCTATAACTAGGATCATGTGTTTGGAACATTGGTACAGGAAATGGCGATCTTTGTTGATTACCCCTTTGTTCAGGTGTCACATTATTTTTACCTTGACTTTGAGCAGACTCAAGGGACATTTTGGCTGACCTGATTTCCATTACTGTGGCTGAGGGTTCTTTAGATTTATGCCTGGTATCTTTCATTTTATCACTTTCTCTACCCTGACAATAGAGTACCTCATATAGCTTTGTGCTTTGATGTACAATCCATTCAAGGGACTTGTCACGGTCAAATTCACGGACCAATTGGGATATGATGTCTTTCTGTAGCCCATAGAAGTATGCAGTTTTAAACTCATTGGAATTTGAGTCAAAAGATACATCAAAGCGAGAGAATGCTCTTTTTAAGTCTTGTAAAAATTGGCGAGGGGATGTATTAGGTCCAGCAGTAATAGTGTACGCGACTTTCTTTGCCTCCTGCAATGACTGAAAAGGAGAAAAATGACGCCTAATTTCTTTTTCAAACTCCAGCCATGTCATATTCTGCTGTTCATTTAATCCCCTTATGATGCTGGCCGTCGGGGCATCTAAAGTTAAATGAAAATATTGTCTGTACTGTTCCTTAGGTATCTGGAGTGCTTTAAAAATGTCATGTACCGCTTCTAAGTGATCCTCAATGCAGCATTCACCTCCCTTTTTAAATGGTTTGATCAGGGCTTTAATGGATTTCATTATTTTTATGGGGCTACTTGTTGCAATGCATGGAATTGCACTATTTTGTGATTCAATCCTGTTTTCAGGTGTATGAGATTGGTGGCTGCCCCCAATGGGAGTATCAAATCCCCCAAGGGCGCTGCAACCAAGTTCAGTCACCGGCCCAGTCACTGGGGCACTAGCTCTTTGGGCAGAGCTAGAATTCACCTCCACTCCATTGAATGTGGTACCCTGCCGCCTCTCCTGGGACCTGGGAATGCACATTTGCTGTTCTAAGTCCTTACACTTTTTAAGGAGTCTAGTTGCTTCATTCTGCAAATAATTATTTTCATCGCTCATTTTATTAATCGCCTCCTGCATGTCGCACATTTGCATTTGGCATTCATTGAACTCTTTATTTCTTTTGTCTCTTTCTTGAATCATTTTAATCATTTCTTGTTCTGCACTCTGGAGATCACCTTCTTTTTCACAATGTTCTTTTTGTAAAATCTGCATTTCTGAAACAACCTCATCTTTATCCTGCCTAATGTGATCCACTAAGGCTTTTAAGTGTGCCAATTCTGTCTCACTATCTTCAAATTGTTTCTTGCTTTTGGATAACTGAGTATCAAAGTCTCTGCATTTTAATTGCATGTCTTTTTGGCATACATCCAATTCTGCTCTCAACATTTCCTGATTTTTACTTGCCCCCTCTAATTCAGTCTTTAACCTGTTAATTAGCTGAGTATCATTCTCTTGCATTCGCAGGGATTTGTTTAAAATAAACCATATTTTGCCGCATAGCCGTATTAAACAGTCTTTCTCTGCACTTTTATCGGCTGCATTCAATAATCTTGTAAGGCAGACCTGAATTATGCTGCCTTCTGCAAAAATATTGTCTAGTTTTTCTTTCTGCACCTCACCCTGAATGCGGTTACTCCATTCTAACGTGCTATTCGAAGACCAATTCCCATGTGCAAATAACTTTGCCTCTAAATATTGCACTAGATCTGAGAATGTGGTTTCTCTTTGTGACATTCTGAAATTCGTTTTTAGTGGCACACTGCTATTATAAAATGGGTTCCCTTTAATGTGCAAATGGCAGTGTGAGACACGCTTGCCACGCCCAGTAGGTACTCTGTGATCACTTTCCCGGCCTGCAACGCACCATAAATATGTAGGGTATTTTGTGGAGATTTGGGGCCTGACGGTATTTTATTACCGCCGAAAAATAACTTAGCAATAATCACTCTTTGTATTCAGATTTGGCCATGCGCAACAATAATACAATGGACATGCATTATTTCAGCACCCAGACCTGCATATTTGGTATACGTGGTTGGTGGTATTTTGGTGAGCATTAATTCCCTTGTTTTATTTGTGGCCCCAATGTCCAGAATCCCTTATCTTTGCTTAGATTTTTCGTGTGATCACTAGAGAGACCTCAGACCTGCATTCTAGGAATACCACATTTCCAGTGATAGTGTTGGTGTGCCACCATGGGCGAACTCACTGACTTATTTACGACAGAGAGCTATATGTGGTAGTCTTGTGGTAATTTCCACTACCTTATATACGGTAGGGAGCTATGTTCAGAGAGTCTCTCTTCCCGTTGGCTCATGTACCTCCAACAAGCTATGCTACAGTCACTCACAATTATTCATACTGATTCTGACATGCACACATCTGTCTTAAAATGACCATTGCACTGTTTAAAAATCTCCCCACATCATCGGCATTGTAATGGTAAATAGAAAATAAAACACCCGTCTGTTTTCAAATATTTTCTGTATTATAAAAGCTGCATTTAGACACGATCTCATTCTTTACAGAAATAAATAAAATGGTACAGTCAAAGCATTGTCTATGACACACTGCAAAGAGCGTGGCGGAGAACAGAACTCAAATTGCAACATTGGTATTTGATTAAGACACGCACAGGAATCCTACACTGACTGCATATTACCGTACACACTCAGCTCCCACACTTCTCATTACCTTATCTTTTTAGTTGTTCTCTTTGTGAATGTGGCTCTCTTGGATTAACTCCAGCAAAAAGGAACGCTTGCCTTCTCAAGCCGGGGTCATTGCCTGGAATTCTCAGCTTTTTCAGATAGGAATGCCTCAGCCAGTGGAAAGGTTTTTCTTTCAGCTCTCCCCAATCTCGACTGCAGCAGGACACAGGAATCTGCATTCAGTCAGGACCCCACAGCCAGGTCTTCTCCCCAGTAGTGCAGAAACATGTCTGCCTGTCTTTTTCCCTGATACTGCCCACTAAAACTTTCCTCTCAGCCCTCTGTATGACGTGTCCCAATGAAATCCATCATCTCTCATCCTCCTACTCTTCAACAATAGCTTCGCTTATACATTTGCAATTGTTGCAAATCTGATTTCCTTCTTCCTGCAGTTACTGTGCACAAAAACACGGAGAATCAGGCAGAGAAGAGAAGAGAAAAAAATCTGCACACACATTTAAATGGTTTTCAGAGTATGCCTAATTCTGCAGTGGAGAACACATTTTATTAGTGGGTTATATTAAATAAGGTTTTATTTGTCAGGTTAATGGTTAATAGGTTAGCTGTTAATTTTCAAATGTGTCTCTCGCACCATAGGCATTTCAGGTGAAAAATAGTGTGCATTTTTAAATGAACACGTGTGCTTTTAACTGTAAAAATAGATTTTCATCTTATATGTTAAAATCGTTTTTGACTGAATAGCCTGTCTTTCCTTGTTAATCTGGTAACCCATATAGCAATGCACCGCACCCTTGTGGTGGTGCTGCAAAAAAAAATGTGCTACTTGTGCAGTAGTGCTGTACTCTGTGCTGTAACATGCCAAATATCCTTACAGTTCCAAGTTACCACACGAGTGGCGACAGTGCACAGAATGGGAAACTTTAACATAACATAACATAAAGTACCCCCTTCCATACATTATAAGGATATTGCAAGTCACAATGATTGTGGTACCAAATAGAGGAACATTTAATAGGCTGAGTTACTTTGTAATGCAAGGTCGGGGAACTCAAGGTCACTAGCAATATCCTTTTTATGTATGGTAGGGGGTATTTTATTCCTTATAATACATGGTCACACACTGTAATTCCCTTTAATACCTCTTCTCTTGCATAATATAATGTAAGTGATCTTACATTTGCTGATTCATTTAATCAATATATATATATTTTTTATTGTGCAATTCAGTTAACAAAAACCTTAACTGCAATATAATCGATATAGAATCTGTTTGGATTTTTTTTTTAAAGCAAAAAAAGCAGCTATTAAAGTGTTGCAGAAAAATAGTTTAAGCAGTTTGATAAAACGTATCAATGTGTGCTTTCAAATAAGTAATAACATGCATATACTTGCTCATGTGTGTTAAACTCCAACAGTGCACAAATTAAACATTCTAACATAAACAGTTCCTTGTCAAATAATGGCTGTAAAGTGACACAGAAAACTATTCTGTATTGAAGGAATTTTAAAGGCTTTACACAGCTTTAATTGAGTGCTGCAGTGGGAGCTGGAATTCTCTCTGCTGGCTCAAGCAGCAGGCATTGTGATGTCACAACTGAAGTATAATAACTGATTACATAGCGGTTGTGATGTCTTTTTCTTGTTCCATGCAAGTCATGATATCCCAACTAGCCTGTAATAAGGACATATACATGTATTACAGGCTGCCATGTATTATACCTATTAATCAACTAACACATATTTTGAAGGCCTGTCTCTGCTTCTGCCTGTGCAGTAGAAGACTGATTTGAAAATTGAGCCAATCTTGCCGCATTAAAATGTTTATTTTCCGAACCATCAAACCAAATAACCTGAACCACTGATATTGTTCTGGATAGCTCGGTTTGGTATTTGGTTGATGGAGATCCCTCACTTTACTCTGCGAACAGTACATCGCGAGTGGCAGCATTAGCATTGAACTACAACGGACCCAATTCTGGGAGAGACACTACCAGACTCATACCATATGCGACATCTTTGGGCAGCATCCCCAAACTCTACATAAATTCCTTGCCTTGATAAGGACCCATAGGGGTCGAAACACACGTCGGCTGACCACCATTAGACCATGTGTCTAAGTTTGTAAGAAATAAAAATCTAACTGAAAAATGCTGCACTCAGTGTGAGAATCAATTTATATTGAAGATTCCGCTTAAAAACACCAAACTCTGCAAGGTAACCAGGACTGTTTACATTTACCCTACCAGAGGTGTGCGTTCACCTCTACCAACCTGTGACCTTGCAAAAAACATATTCAGTTCACCAAACCTAAATAACAAGAGCTCAGCACAGGAGTCTTCAAATCTAGAGGCCAATCTCTCTCTACTTTGGTATTTGGTTGGTTTGGATTGTGTCAACATAGTTTTGCACAGGCATACTAAACACAGATATAAAACACCATCTTCAGCACCCAACCAAAGAGGTTTAATGTAATCACCAGTAGGACCCTGCCACAACAATGATAGAAACAAAACTACCAAGCTGGGGGAAGATGTTGATCTGAATTGTTGACAACGATGCTGTGGAAATACGCGCTTAATGAGAATGGATTGGGGCCTTAGAGCCTCGCAAACAAAGCTCATTTTTAGATCTTACTCGACGCTCGTAAGGTTATTCAAAATACACCTTCTGGAGAACAAACTTTGTTGGAAATGTAAAAACACGAGAGGCACCCTCTGTCATTTGATCTGGTTTTGCCCAAAGACTAAAACGTTTTGGGACGGTGTCTGTGAGAGGTTAGGTTTGGTTCTGTGTTGTGCAGTCCCTATGACTGCCTCTCTACTGGTTCTGGGCAATGTGTCTCTGATGGTGGAAGTTTCATTCAACAAAAAGATTTGGCTTCTCCGCACTTTCATGATTGCAAAGAAAATGGTATTAAGATCTTGGAAATCGAGCGGCTCCTTTTGTATCAGCGACTGGGTGGAAGAACTGATCACCATCACCACCTATGGGAAAGTTATCCACAAACAAGCGGGAGACATTGATACGTTTTGGGATATATGGGGAAGCTTCCTCGATGTGTGCGGGTGATGTGTGAGTTAAATTTGTATAATTCTGTTTCATGGAAGACTTCATTACTATTGTTTTATGATTCACAATGCTTTTTTCCTGTACATACCATAGATCTGATATCCATGTTTATATGTGATGCTATCCATAATTTATGTATCTGATTGTTGAAATTATTTGAATTCACTATGTACACCTTATTACTGACTTTCTTTCTTTTCTTTTTACTTCTGCCTTTCTCTTCCTTCCCTTGACTTTATTGGTTAGGTTTTATTGGCTAATTCATTATTGTTACTATCCAGTTGTATGGTGTGCTTCTGTTATATATTAATGCCTGGTATTTGACTGGTTATTGTTATAATTTATTTGTGTGTATTTCAAAATAAAACATTATATGCAACTAGAAACAAAGCTACCAAATCCCTTCTTTTGGGAAAACTCCATTGAAAAAATCCTTCTAGAGTAGCATATCCCGAACAAAAGAAAAATGATGTTAGCGGTAGGAGAGTTTTAATAGAATATTCTGAAGAATCAATTAGCACATACCATCATCTGTGATGAAATCAAGCAATGTCACAACAGGCAACACTATGAGAGTCTTACAAGGTGCTAGTCCGACTGACAATATAAGATCTTAGCTAGATGTCTCTAACAATGCTAGAATAGTATTCTAGCCACAGTACCAAAATAAGCAATAAACTAGTATTAAGAATAAGATAACGCAGCAGTGATTTCCAAGATGATGCGTGCATCTAAAGGTGATGAACATCTGCAACATGAAAGTCCTAAATCTACTACTATAAGTCTCTGTTCCTCCAAGGACACCATAAACTAAGAACCAAAGTCCAACGGTGATGCCCTGCAGAAAGTTCAAATGTATTCTTGATAAGTCATTTCGCGACATGCCTAACGCTAAGTGGCAACAATAGAGTTCTCCAAACTTGGACATCAAAGGTCTTCATAAAATATCATTCTGAAGTCTGTCGCTATTCTAGGAATTATACAAACTTCAAATGACTTCCTTAGTAGTCCTCTGCTGGAGCTAGACATGATTATGCCTCCAGCAGGACTCTGGGAAACACAGATTCTTTAAGCTTCTTCACATCCTTGTGTTTCTCTTAGCACATCACTCATGCAGGTTTTTACGTAAACCCTGATTCTCTCAAGGTGCATGTAGTTCTCATTATGACCTCTCTCAGGTCTCTCCACACAACCTTTGATTCCCTAAGACTTTTATCAGCTCTGTCCATGACCTTTGATTCTCTCAGACCTCTCTCTGGTCTCTCCATGAACTTTGATTCTCCCTGACATCTCCAAGGTCCTGCCACAACCTTTAATCTCTCAGCAGCACACTCTTATCGAGCATGGGTATTATCCCCCATTCACTCAGCACCATCTTTCGGGCAGACATAATTCTCACCCTCCTGCCATCGATGGATTCTGCTTCTGCCTAGGTTCTTAAAAGAAGTGCCCATGCTCAGGCCTTCTTTCTAGTATCTGGTGTGGTAGAAAGGGCTCGTCCCTGGTTCTGCTGCACCATATTGTACCTACTCTGGAGATAGGACCTCTGGCATACCTTTGCCAAAGTTACTGCTCCATTGAAGGTACATTTTCTTCCTCACTCCAAAGGGCCGCCTCCCTGTGCTTGCAGAGAGAGGAGGAAATCATTTCTACCTCCTCCCATTCTTCACGCTCATTGCAGCCTTTCAGACCATTGTCTATTGCTTGACTGGTGACTGATTCTCTAAACCAGCACAGGATTAATTCCTTCCTTGAGTGACTTGTGTTATGCTTCCTAATTGTATTAGCATCGGGTGATTTTACATTTCAAAAGTAATAGCATTTGTGCTTCTCTTTTGGGATTGGATGTGTTTTAATTGGCACAAAGAACGATCGCCTCCATGCCTGTAAATGAGGGCACGGCACCCTTTTGGATCAGCAAGTGTATTTGGATGAACACCTGCTGTGTTTTGTGGCGTTCAGTATTTGACTCACTGCCTGTATTGCACTGTATTAAAAGGACCCAGTAAGGGTCCTCTTTACCACAACTGTTCCTTCTACTGAAATCTCTTGATATTGGTACAAATTCTATACTTTAGAATGCATTCAAAGCTGTCAACTTCAATATTGTTAGAATCTAATGTTTCTTGGGCATGTTGGGACCTACAATCCCGGACCAATTATCAGGCAAAGGCAGATTCTTCTGCGCAAAGAAGATAGTATGCCTCTGAGGGTAGGGCGAGTCCAGGATATCCTGCTCAGCCACCCTCTGGGAGATTGATTTTTATGAAATAAGCAATTTGTTAGTGGAAAGCCACGGCACAGTGCAAAAGTGCAGGGCAGAAGGTGGCGTACACGTGTGTACGTCGCCTTGTGCACTGCACTGTTGCACTCCACCGTGCAAAGGGAATAAACCTGCCTAGCATGCTCGCATAACAGGCAGCGTTTACTTTTAATTGTGAGTACCACTTGCAATGATCCAATGACAAGTGGCACTCATAATTACAATTAAACCCTGCCCTACACGCTCGAATGTCGGGCAGGGTTTAATTTCAATTGTGAACATTGCTTACCATGCTCGCATGGCAGACATTGTTTACAATAGATCCCTTTTGGAACCGCCTGCTTTAGGATTGTGCATAAGGCAGGTGGACTCCATAGGCATCCCTAACATTTGGATGAACATTTAAATCCATGCCGGCGCAAATGCTGGAGAATTTGTATTGTCAAGAAGGAAGGTGGCGGAAAAACGCAAGTTACGTTCCTCCCCTCCTCTCTGCCATGCAAATGATGGAAACTGTGGTGTGGCGTGAATGGAGGGTGTTAATGCCATACTCAAGGCTTTTACGTCTTACATTCACATTACGCCACCATAGAAAATGAGCTCCACAGGGAGCAGCCGGAACTACCCAGTCCTCTGACTCTAGGCCTCCTCATTTACAAGCATGGGGAGTTTCTCAAATTCACCACAAATCCCCAATGCTGCCCTCATCAATAAAGCTAAATTTAATAAAACAAATTGAATGATAACCTAAGAAAAGTGACCAACAAAAGGGGGCAATGAATGCTTGATTTGTCTGGTCAACTTTGAATGAATTCCTTTAGAATGAGTCCTTTTCTGACAACCTGCAAGCTAGTCATTTCATGCATCAGCTTCATACAATTGCAATGCAAAAAAGTAACATCAAAACACTTATGTCTGAATTTGACTGAAGTCAAAATGAAAATCAAAAAACATTAAATGCAGTGTTTCACAGAAATGAAGGCAGACCATTCGTGTGTTTCCTAATTCTATACAGTGCTGAGTACTTTTTAAATACACGTGGTTTCCTATTCGGTAACGCTAAAAAAAAAAGCAAAGCAAGGCATACAGCATTTGAAGGGAAATCTCTGAAATGAATGTGTTCGAATTCAACATTTTGCAAATATCACTCTGCTCTCTCTTTCTTATTGTTTGCCTGTTGCCCTCTATGTCGGGACGAAATATTTGAAATCAGTAGGGCATTACATCACACATCTAAACACAGGAGATTCAATTAAGTTAGCAGATACCAATTATGCCTCTGCTCGAAAATACACTAAAGCACAGCATGAAGCTTGCAGCGTAAAATTGAAAAGAAAAAAATAATTATTTCTGGGAAAGGAAAGGAACACATTAAGATAAGCCCTTTCTGCAATTCAATCTTGCTTTGACTTTCAGCCCTAGCTCTGCTGGCTTGGAAGGAAGGTGTGTATCTGATATGTGTCTTGCTTGCCTCAGCAGCATCTTGCATCTAAATGTTGGGGCAGCTGTGCTTCCCTTTCTTGTCACTCGATGTCTGGGATGTAGCACTCTGAATGTTGTCTACTTTCCCAATGTAGAGGCACAGTGATGCATGTGCCGTTTCTATTGGCTGCTCAGGGGTGACGAGAGGGACAGGGGATGGGATCTCTTGTCTGTATGAGCTGGACGAGGATAAGCTAGAAAAGGCTAGATTGGTGATTGGTACCGGGCGCCTCACCAGTTATTGTAGGTGTGCAGGCAGGGGGAGCACAGCCGAGGGGCATCAGTGGCACATTTCCGGGCATGTCTCACTTATGGGGACTGGGGATGTGGTAGCCACCAGCAGGCATCAGTGGGCATTGTGAGAGACTGGCATGGGGATTGTGGATGCCGGAGTAAATGTAGTATGGGAATGTGACAAAGTCAAGGGTGCCGGGGTAAGGTAACTGTGATACTTTGAAAGGAGAGGGCGTGCTTGCGTAAGGGTTTGAGGGGCTGGGGTGTGGAAAGTGATGCTGAAGGAAGGGTAGTGAGGGACAGTGAGGGGGAAGGAGGTGCCAGGGTAAGGGAAGTAAGAAGGTGTGATGAGTAGGGATGAGGGCGATATGTTGGGGTGAGGGTAGTGAAGGACAGTGATAAGGAGGTAGTGCCAGGGCTAGTGTAGTGAGGGGTTTTGATTAAGTGGTGGATGCTGGTTTAAAGGTAGTTAGGGACTGTAAGTAGGAGTGGTGATTCCAGGTAAGGGTAGTGAGTGTTGCTGACAAAGAGGAGAATGTGATGAGGAGGGGGCTGCCATGGTAAGGCTTGCGAGGGATTGTGACAAGTAGAGGATTCAAGGGGTGCGTGTATTGAGGCACTGTGATGCCGAAGGAGATATTGGTTTAAGGGTAGTAAGAGATTGTGATTAGGAGGGGCAGGTTGTCTAAGCATAGTGGGTTGAGATGGGAGGGTGTCTGCGTAAGAGTAGTGAGTGGCTGTCATGAGGAGCGTAATGGCATGGAAAGGTTAGTGAGGGACTTCGACAAAGAGGGCGTTGGCATGGATAAGTGTGGAGGAGCTGTGATAATGACAGGGGATGCCAGGGTAATGTCAGTCAGGGATTGTGATTATGAGTGGGGATTCTGGGGAAAGGGTAGCGGGACACAGTGTCAAGGGAAACAGTTACAGGGATACGTGTAGTGAGGGACTAAAATGGGATTGGGGTTGTTGAGATAAGTGTAGTTAAGGACTGGGAAAGGGATGGAGGTGCCAGGGTAAGGTTAGTGAGACAATGCAACAATGAGAGAAAATGCCAGGCAGAGGGTAGGGAGAACTGTGCAAGGAGGGAAATCCCGGGGATACGTATAGTGAAGGAGTGGGATGAGAAGGTGAGTTGCTGGGATACATGCATTGAGGGCTATGACAAGGGACAGTGGTTCTTGAAGTAAAGTTAGTGAGGGCCTGTGAAAAGGATGGTGGATTCTGGGGTGATGCAAGTGAAGAACTGTGACAAGAAGGGGGATGCCAAGGTAAGGGAAGTGAGGTGATGAGGAGCAGGTGCCAGGGAAAGGATAGTGAGGCACATGGCATGGAGGGTGGTTCTTGGGTCAGAGAAGTGAGGGACTTAAATGAGGAGGGTGGACGGCAAGGTACTCTTGCACTGAATACCTCTCTTCAAAAGATGCAGCCTCTTTGCCTCTCTTGTCTGTCTGCCACAATAACAACACAATTTGCCTTTATGAACCCCTTCCCTCTCTCACAGTCTTTGGCAAAATAGGTTGTGTCAACTTCAAATAATCTTTATAAGCAGCGGGTTCCCCTTCCCCAATGTTGCATTCACCTAACTGCCAACTGTTAGCCAAAGTAATTACCCAGAAGCCTTGGTGCTACTCTCTTGGCTTCAGGTAATGCCTGCACACCGGCATCTTACGAAAGGTTGAACTTCTATTGGGCTTACAGTATTGATTAGATTGCTCTCTTGATCTGAGAAAGGCTGCTTTCAGTCATAATAGTGCAAGACTCTTGGCTTGGGCAATGCATGCTCTCGCTCTTCAACTGCAGATACAATGTTCAACCACTTAACTTCTTTTGTGAGTAATGATTGTTGGTGTGAATAAAGAGGGAGAGTTAAGTTTTCCTTTAAAAAGCAAATTTAGGCACACACAACCGCTTCTTAATATGTTTTACAAAGGTTAAATGTTCACCAATGCCTTTCGCAACATTTGTTCTGCGTAAGGAGAGACATGTGACCAGTTCTGACTAAGGTTTACATGGTTTAAGGGTTCACCAATGGTCTTCGCAGTGTTTGCTCTTCACGTGAGTGAAATGAGAATTATCCAATCACACGTGAGTGCTACTTTTTTACTGTCCCCTTGTTAAAGACTCAACAAATAACTTCAGCTTGCTTATATGTGAGTGAATATTGAGCTGTATACTGTCACCAGCAATGCTCTTGCAAAGAATCAACAAGCTAGGTTTTACTCACCAGCTTCTGTGTTCCGCTTTCCACGTGCTGCACAACTTCTACTGCTTCTGGCTCCACTTGAGACCCACACCCTTCCTCGTTAAAGGTGTCTCCAGTCTGGCCACATAATTAAGGAGCACCTCTCGCTCCTGAGACACACAGCTTCACAACAGCGACTCGCCTTGGTCTCCAACATGTTTCTTGCACAGCAACCTTTTCAATTAGGCGCACACGGGGAAAGGCAACCTTCCTGCATGCCATCTGATGCGCAGCCTCTGCACTTTTAAAGTTTGGGGGAAACAGGACCCTCTCAGAAGAAGCAGGTGAAATCTGCTGCATCCACATTCTGGAATCCCTTTAGTTCTTCCACTTCTGTCTAGAATGCCAACTCCATGCCATCTTCTTTCTGCCAACTCCATGCCATCTTCTTTCTGCCTCTGCTATGACTGTACGCACTTCAGTCACAGTTCCAGCTCCTTCTAATTGCCTGCACATGAGGGGGCCTTTTGTGCCTCCCAGGTTCCTTTAGGTGTGGGCTGTTAGGCTTCTTTATCTGACTACTGCTACAGCATAAGTCTTCAGTCCTCTTCCTCGTCCCAGTAGTTATGGGATTATGGGACTTTGAGTCCCCAACAACAAAGTTAGTTCCTTTAAATATCTCCTTGATTTTAAGGGTAGATGTGTTTTCCTTAGAATGATTTAAAGGTGAACCATTATAGTTAAAATATTACAGAGAACGATAATTAACTTTAGGCAATATTTATAGATTCCTTTTCATTATACCTTTGGGAGTAAGGATGACTTGTATCCTGAAATACCTTGAAGGATGTTTCTATTAATGCCTGTTCAGGTTTTCTAGTATTTGTGCTCAGCGCCAGAGGTGTTATATGTGGTTCAGATACATCATAATGGCAATAAGCCATTACCTGCTTTGGCAATCTCTAGAGGTTTTCTCTTTCAAAGGACAAATACTGTATCTCATCCCGCGGAAACTCCTCACCACCCTGGGCCTTGTCTCCTCCCAGGTGATCCTCCTGCAGTATACCACCCCCATGGTCAGGATCAGGAGGCATCTACCTTTCCCAGGTGACTTGGGAGGAGACTTTAAGCAGGGTTTCCATGAGGGATCCATTGGATTCATCACAATTAAGGAGGAAGAATGCCAGCATATTGGTGTTGAATGACTGTTATGAGGAAGTGAAATGCCTGGATAATGGTAGTGAGGGACTGTGAGGACATTGGGATGTCTGGTTTAGTCTAGTGTGGGAATTTGATGGGGAGGGGGGATTCTGAGGTAAGTGCAGTGAGGGAGTATGATGAGGAGGAGATATGCTGGGGTAAGGGCAGTTCTGGATTGGGACAAGGAGGGGGTGCCATGGGATGGGTAGCAAGGGACTGCGATGAACAGCTTGAATTCTGTGGTAAGAATAGTGAGGGATTGTGATGAGGAGTGGGGTGCAAGAGTAAGGCTAGTGAGAGACTCTGGCAAGGAAGGGAGCATGCTGAGGAAAGGTATTGAGGGACTGTGACAAGGAAAGGGAAAACCAGGCTATGGGGTTTGAGGGAATGTGAGAACGAGGGATGATGGCAGGGTAAATGTGTTGAGATAATGGGAAAGTGTATTGAAGATCTAGGATAATGAGAGTGAGGGTGTAGTAAGGATGTTGAGGTACCGGGATAATTAACTGACTGGAATAAAAAGGGGGTGACAGGGGAAGAAAAGTGAAGACTTGGGAAGAGGAGGAGTGATGGGAGAGTAAGAGTAATGAAGCAACTAAACCAGGAACAGGATGGTGGGCTAAGGGTAGAAACAGGAGTGGGATGAGATGGGAACATTGTGGGGTAAGAGTAGTGCATGACTAGACAGAGGAGGGGATGGCAGAGAAAGGGTACTGAGCAATTGGATAAAGAGGGGGATCGTGGGCATGAGGGTTGTAAGGGACCGGGATAAAGAGAGGAATTCCAGCGTTAATGGTACAGAGGGACATGTAAAAGGAGTGGAGTTGTAGAGGTAAAGGTAGCGAGGGACTGAGATGAGATGGGGAATTGCAGGGTTCAGTGTTGTGAGGGGCTGGGATAAGGTTGGGAGTTGGCGGGGGAAGGGGAGTGATAGTGAGATGGGAGGTTGCAGGGGTAATGGTAGTGAGCAACTAAGGTGAGGAAGGTAGTTGCCAGAGTAAGAGTAGTGAGGGACTGCAACAATTGGATGGCTAGTGGATTAAGGATAGTGAGGGACTGGGACAGTGGAAGTGCCATGGTAAGTGTAGTGAAGGACGGTGAATAGGAATTGGGATGGGTATTGAGGGACTGTGAGAAGGGGTGCCAAGGTAAGAGTAATGAGGGACTGTGATGAGAATGGGGTGCCATTGTAAGGGTAGTGAGGGAATGTGATGAGGAGGGGTGGGGCTGAAGGTAGTGAGCTACTGTGGTGACGAGGGGTTGGGCTGAAGGTAGTGAGGTACTGTGGTGAGGGGGGAGGCTATGATGAGGAGCAGGGTGGCAGGGTAAGCATTAAAAGGAGCTGGGATAATGATGTAGGATACCCTGGTAAGGATAGCAAGGGGCATTGACAAAGAGGAGCTCATTTTCTATGGAGGCATAGCATCAATGCAAGGCATAAAAGTCTTGCATAAGACTTTTATGACTACCATTAACATCACTCCCCATTTTTATTCATATGTATGGCAGGGGGACACAAATTGCATTTCCGCTACCTCCCTCCCTCTCCACCATACAAATGCACCAGCATTTGGGCCAGCATGCATTTTCATGCCGGTGCAAATGATGGGAATCACTATAGAGCCCACCGGCTTCATGAGGGCTCCATAGGAACCAATATTTGGCAGCAGGGAGTCGACTGCTTGTATGCCTACATGTAATGGCTACCCAACACCACCTTCTGCAATGGATAGTGAGTGGCCTGGACCAGGAAGGGAATGACAGGGTAAGGGTAGTGAGGGACTCGAATGGGCAGGGGGGATATTGAGGTAAGGTAGAGAGGCAATGGGACACAGAGATGAATCAAAGGTTTATGGGTATAGGAAGACTTAGGGGAGGAGAGGAGTTGGAGTGTAAGTGTAGTGGGGATGGGGTGAGGGCAGGAGTTGCAGGGCTAAGTGTAGTGCAGGACTGGGATGAAGAGGGGAGTTGCAGAGGTAAGAGTAGTGATGGACTGTGCTGAGAAGGGGAGTTTAAGGGGCAAGGATAGGGAAGGAATGGGACAAGGTTGGTGGTTATAGTCAGAAGGGTACTGAAGTACTTTGGGGAGTGGGGTAGTGGTATGTGGTTAATGAGGGACTCTGATGAGGAGGTTGGATGATGGTTTAAAGGTAGTGAGGGACTTTGATGAATAGTGATTTTGGGCTATGGGTAGTTAGGGAATGTGACGAGGTTTGCGGCTGATAGTGTAAGGGAATGAAGGGACTGTGACAAAGAGGAGGGGTAACAGAGTGAAGATAGTCGAGACTATTTAGAGAAGGGGGATGCTTGGGTAAGAGTAGTGAGTCACTGTGATAAAGACAGGCGATTTGATGGTAACGCGAGTATTGGACTGTGTAAAGGAGAAGGGATGTCACAGTGAGAGCTTTGAGAGACTATGATGAGAGGAGTGAGATGCAAGGATAATCATAGTAAGGAGATGTGATAATGAGGGCATATGACACGATAAGGGGAGCAAGGAAAAAGAGAGAGGATTCAGAGGTAAGGATAGTGAGGGACTGTGTGAAGGAGAGGGTACACTGGGTTATTTTTTTATTTTTATTTTATTGTGTTAAAGTTAAAAATATTTTGACTTTTCACAAAGCAAGACAATTCCCATACCAAATTAGAACAAAGTATTAAAATAGATCAGGCCTCATTAACCTTTTAAACAAACAGCATAAATCAAGTAAAATCTAGACAAAGATGCTCCATAGACATAGATGTATAAAAGAAGAAAGAAAAAGAAAAGGGGTATCTTGACATTTTCCCAGCTAGGATAACATTCCATTCGCAGTAATGTACTAGCGTAAACCCACCAAATTCCATTCTTTCAACAATTTAACCACTGCAATTTGGCCCCCAGGGTGATCGTTACATGTCCCTTAGTTGAAAAGTACCTAACTACCGAGCCTAGGTAGGTCAACTCAATGGTGGGTTAGTGTAATGAAGAGCTCTGACAAGGAGGGATGCACCCTGGTAAACGTAGTGAGGGACTGTGACAAGGAGGATGATGCAAGTTAAGGATAGGGAGGCTCTGTGTCCAGAAATTGGAATGTTATTTTTTTGAGATTTATGCAATGCACCACTGTCATTTCATGGTCTCCATGTGCTATGCCACAGTAAGTGCAGTGAGAGACTGGTATGAGGAGAGATGATGGTAGGTAAGGGTCTTTAAGGACTGTGATGAGAAGGGGTCCAGACGGCTAAGTATAATGAGGGACTGGAATGAGGGGGGATGAAAAGTTAAGCATAGCCGGGGCCCGGGGTGAGAGGTGACGGTGGACTAAGGGGACTGAGGGGCTGGGACAAGATATCGGTATGGTGGGGTAATGCTAGTGAAGTAAAGGGATGAATAGGGGGATGGCAGGGTAAGAGTATTGAGGGACTGGGATGAAGAAGAAAGATCATGACTTCAGAGTTATGAGGGAATGGGGACAAGAAAGAAGAGGGCAGGATAAGGGCAGTGAGGAACACTGATGGTGTGACTGGCACAAAGAAGGGAGTTTCAGACTAAAGGTTAGTAAGGGACTGGCATGATAAGGGGAGTTTTAGGGAAAAGGTTACTGAGTGACTGATATGAGAATGGGAATTACAGATGTTAGGGACTTGGGAAAGGAGTGGAGTTGCAGGGCTAAATGTGGTAAGGGACTGCATGAGGAGGTGATTTGCAGGGGTAATGCTGGAATGCGTCAAGTAGGGATGCCAAGGTAAGGTTTGGGAGGAAGTGTGATTAGGAGGGGCATGCATAGTTAAGGGTAATTATTGACTGTGCTAAGAGGGGAGGCAGTGTGAAGGTAGTGAGGGACTGTGATGAGGAGGTTGTATGCTGGGGTAAGAGCAGTGATGTGACAAGGAGGGGGATGACAAAGGCAAAGGTAGTTAGAGATGTTGGAAAGGAAGGGTGCATGCCACACAACGGGTATGGAGGAACTGTGACAAGGAAGCCAAATAATGAGATAAGGATACTGAGGGTCTGGCACAAGGAGGTGGAATGCAAGAGTAAGTAGAGTGAGTTAATGAGAACATGTTCTGAAGGACTAGGCCACATAGTTGGATGTTAGAGGGTATGGTTAGGGTAGTGGGACATAGGGTGTAGATGGTGGTGACAGTAGTGAGGGTCTGGGATGAGGCTGCAGTGGCAGGGTAAGGGTAGTGAAGGTCTGGGAAGAGGAGGGGGATGGAAGAGTAGGTTTAATGAGGAAATGGGGCAAGGAGGTGGAAGTTGAGCTAAGGCTAGTGAACAGAATTTGATGAGAAGGGGAGATACCAGGGTAATGGCAGCGTGGTACTGGGATGAAGAGGGGAGTTGAAAGAGTAAGGGTAGTGAGGAATTGGGACAAAGAAGAGTTTTGCAGATGTGAGAGTTATGAGATAATGAGACACAGAGGGGAGTTGCTGGGATAAGGATTGTGAGGAACTGGACCTGGAAGTGAGTTCCTGGGGTAATGGTAGTGAGGTACTGTAAAAATCAGGGTGTGTGCCGGGGTAAGGCTAGTGAGGGAATGCAGTCAGGAAGAGGATGCTACCATAAAGTTAGTGGAGAACTGTGATTGGGTTGGGGATGCCAGTGTACATTTATCGAGGTACTGTGACAATAATGGAGGATGCTGGGATAAGGGTTGTGTGAAGCTGGGATGAAAGATGGGTAACAGTGGTTTAATTGTAGTTGGGAAATGGCCAAGGTTTTGAGGCTCTAAGATGAGGAGTGGATAAGGCGTGGTAAGTAATTGAGTGGCTGGATAAACAGGGAAGAAGGCAGGTGTTAATATGCAAATGCTATGCTATGCCCTAAACGTAAAGGGAAAAATAGGCTGTAAGAATACTAAAAACGTGAGGGTTTCTGCTATTTTAATGTGGGTATTGTTGTCATGTTGTTTTAGAGTCTCTGCCATTTTGGATTAGGCCCTGTTTCTGCTGGTTCAACAAACTTTTCAAATTGTTGAGTACATGGGTGGATACCAAGGCAGCGCAAATATTAATCATATTAGTTATTGTTTTAGGGATGATGTTCCTGTTATCCTTTCTCTTGTAGCTTGTCCCAGGCAATTTGAGCGATGGAATAATAATGATTTGCAAGTGGAGAAGTGATGGACGGCAGTCTTCAGTGCCTGCACAGACCTCTGGAGTTGCAGGAGTTTACAGAGGCTTATGTTTCTTTTCTTCATTGGAGGCAGTCTCTCAAGGTGCAGAGCTTGGGCATCTTGTTTAAAACATGCACAGCCATGCGCTGCGTGGTGCGGAGACGTGGCGGGAAGTGGTCTGCAGTGCCTGCACGGACCTCTGGGGTTACTGGAGTTTGCAGAGGATTTTGTTTCTTTCCTTCATTGGAGGCAGTCTCTCAAGGTGCAGAGCCTTGGGAGCTTGTTTAAAACATGCACAGCCATGCGCTGCGTGGTACAGAGAAGTGGCGGGAAGTGGTCTGCAGTGCCTGCACAGACCTCTGGAGTTACTGGAGTTTGCAGAGGATTGTGTTTCTTTCCTTCATTGGAGGCAGTCTCTCAAGGTGCAGAGCCTTGGGAGCTTGTTTAAAACATGCACAGCCATGCGCTGCGTGGTGCGGAGAAGTGGCGGGAAGTGGTCTGCAGTGCCTGCACGGACCTCTGGAGTTACTGGAGTTTGCAGAGGATTGTGTTTCTTTCCTTAAGTGGAGGCGGTCTCTCAAGGTGCAGAGCCTTGGGAGCTTGTTTAAAACATGCACAGCCATGCGCTGCGTGGTGCGGAGAAGTGGCGGGAAGTGGTCTGCAGTGCCTGCACGGACCTCTGGAGTTACTGGAGTTTGCGGAGGATTGTGGTTCTTTCCTTCATTGGAGGTGGTCTCTCAAGGTGCAGAGCTTGGGCATCTTGTTTAAAACATGCACAGCCATGCGCTGCGTGGTGCGGAGAAGTGGCGGGAAGTGGTCTGCAGTGCCTGCACGGACCTCTGGAGTTTGCAGGGGATTGTGTTTCTTTCCTTCATTGGAGGTGGTCTCTGAAGGTGCAGAGCGTGGGCATCTTGTTTAAAACATGCACAGCCATGCGCTGCGTGGTGCGGAAATGTGGCGGGAAGTGGTCTGCAGTGCCTGCACGGACCTCTGGGGTTACTGGAGTTTGCAGAGGTTTGTGTTTCTTTCCTTCATTGGAGGTGGTCTCTCAAGGTGCAGAGCTTGGGCATCTTGTTTAAAACATGCACAGCCATGCGCTGCGTGGTGCGGAGAAGTGGCGGGAAGTGGTCTGCAGTGCCTGCACGGACCTCTGGGGTTACTGGAGTTTGCAGAGGATTGTGTTTCTTTCCTTCATTGGAGGCGGTCTCTCAAGGTGCAGAGCCTTGGGAGCTTGTTTAAAACATCCACAGACGCGCAGAGCGCGGCACTGAGAAGTGCTGCAAAGTGGTCTGCAGTGGTCGCAGAGGGTCTGCAGATATTAAGGATGACTTCGGAGGTTTGCCTACATGATAACTTGTTGCTCTTTGTGCGAAATGTATTAGCCCGTGGCTGATAGTGAACAGTAATCCTTTCCTTGGAACGGTTACTTGACCATGTGAGCAACTGCTGAGAAAGATCATCTGCGTAGCACGGTTAGAGATGGCTGTAAGTGTGCCCTGGCTCGCATCAGTCTTTTAAGAAGAATAAGAAAGCCATTCTCATTTCAACTGCGACAGCAGTCAGGATCATCCATGCCGTCTGCTAAAAGAAAGGCCTTCCAGAGACAATCCAGGGGAAAATGACCAAGTATTTGAAACCCGCCACGTGTAAGGTAAAGTTTGCGATGGCCAGTGGGACTTTACGATTTTAGAAGTGCAGCCCAGACTCAGATATCAAGGCTAGACCCAACTGATCATAATTTGCTTCTAAATGTATGCCTCAGTCTCCAGAGCGAAGCCCAAAAAACATCATACATAAATCCCTCACAAATTGCTCCCTGTGTGGATGTTGAGGAGCCGGCTGTGATCACTCCTACCAACTTATCAAGATCTCCGGACCTGGCACGAGTGGCTACAAATGTTTATTTCGCATCTCCTGTGAACAATGTTTCCTTCTCATCGGATTCCTCTGAGGAAGGGCATTTACCGGATTCAGAATCTCTTATCATTATGCAACAACTTAAGCAAAGAGCAACAGATAATTAAGTCCGGCCTCATTAGCTTAGTTGATTTAGTACTTTCAGCAAAATCAGGCGCTGATTACCAGGAGACGAGGCACTTGGAGCAGCAGCTTAATACATTGTTGAGTGAGACTTCTTCTGCTGTGACTCTCTGATCTGATTTTGGTAGAATTGACAATGATGCAGCAGCCTCTCCTATCCCCTCGCTTTATATTAATCTCTGTACTCCTAGAGATGGTCATAAGGCACCGAAGACTAGGAAAATGAGGAGAAAACAAGTGCAGCTAACAATCTTCCCTTTGTTCCGGCTCGACGTTTAGTGGTGACGTCCTCGAAAGATGTTGAATGCCTTGAAACCCAGAGCGGTTATGAACTGGTTTCTACTAAACTCAAGAAAAAAAGTAAGGGGGCAGCGGCTAAATCTTAGGAACTGTATTCAAACGAAATCTGCAGCACCTCACATGCCCTGCGCTAGCACAGATGTTAATCTTACCCTGGAGCAACAACCCGCTATAGATTAAAACATAGAGGTTGGGAAGGAGCGGTCAAGACCTAAGTCGCAAAGTCTTAAAGAGCAGTTGAGTTGACTTTAAACAAATACGGTACAAGCAATACATTATATGCAGGAAGCATCTCATTTTAATAAATCTTAGATACAATAAAATACAAATAGTGGAAACATATGCAGCAGCATGTAGCCCTTTTTTTAAATTGCTCTAATGTTCTGGAATGAATCCATTGTGTGCCAAAGTTAGATGCAAGCATAAATCATGACATTATTCTAGTGGAAATTCCTTACATCGTGACGGAAGCAAATTGGGTTTATGTATATTTTACTTTGACTATTATTGCTGATTTGGTTGTGCTTCACACTCAAGCGCTCCTGGATCTGGGTTGTGAATTATCAAGATGCCCGGTATTACCCTTTTTAAAGCCCCTGTGGCAGCCTGATCGCGCAGAGGGGAAAATCTGTAATCCTTCTCCTTCAGGCATAGATGTTCTTGCCAGAAAAATCTTCTTATGGTTGAATAATAATGCTTTGACAATGATGGGAAATAATGAAGGTGAGTTGGAGGGTATATCATGACCTCTCAGAGACTTTGTGAGAGACATGGTTATTATATGTTGGAACACAAGATGGTTTAACTCTTTTATATCTAATATCTCAGGGCAGTCCTTTTTATTTATGCCATATCTTTTTTACATTACAGGAGACGCGGCTGATGCATGATTTTCACCTTGACGGCCACCGGATCATTCAGAGACCAGGCAGCCATCACGGGACTGGCAGGCCTTAAAGGGCCCTGATGGTCGGAGCAAAGAACTATTTTCAATGTGACTTGGTTCATGCCCAATTGCCACACTATACACATTTTAGCTGCAAAACTGACTCTGATTCTGGGGGCATTGCGAGCAGCGAATTCTGATTATTAATGCATATAATCCACCTGGAAATGCCCAGACTATATACAACTTATTGAAATCATAGAATCCATGATCAATGAATGGCTTCCTAAGTAGCCTGATGGCACCTATATAATTATAGTAGATTTTAATTATTAGCGTCTCCCTGCTGTTCACAGTGGCGGGCTTAAGGTCTCTGCCATTGACTGTGTGGATAGAGAGATCCCTCAGGATTCATGGTCTGGATTTATTTCCAATTATTGCTTATTACAATCATACAGAATGACCCTAATAAATTGGCGAAACATACCTGGTCTAATGGCATGTCATCATCTTGTATAGACTAGATACTGATCTCCGGAAAACGTTTGTTATTAATTTTCAACTTTTGTCCACAAAAGTGAGCGACTATGTGCTGATGAAGCTAATTCTTAAAGTGAAGAACAGGAAGAAATATTCTACCCTTGTGGGTGATCATACAATCAACCAGGATGGTAATGGAATACAAAGGCTCAGAATATAATGCCACAGTCTTTAAGGATAAGATTACAGAACTGTTTAAGGAGGGAGGGGACCATTAGGGCCTTTGAAATTGTCTTTTATTGTAGAGCACTTGAGATGCCAATGAATCATGCCAGTGCTTCTTAAAGGAAATACCATCTCACCCTTAAAGATAATGGGAAGGACTATGACAAGTTTATTACCCATAAGAAAACAAGATTGAGAAAACATATGAAGATGGCTGAGAAGACTGTATTCTACAAAAAAAGAAAGATGCTATTATTAGACTTAAAACCAGATATAAACATTCAGAGTATATTAGAGATCTTTAGCTACTTTGCAATGGCCATTACTGGCAAAAGCCCTTTGAGTTTCTGATTTTGAATGGTTCATTCAGTAACTTAAGCCAGCTAGGGTCCCTGGCCCAGATGACTTAGCTAACATTGTCATGAAAAGGCAACCTAATAGATGGGCTATGGTTATTTTAACCCTTTTCCATCAGATTAAAATCACAGGCCAGATACCAGACAGCTGGAAGTGTTCTATTACAATTCCTGTGTTAAAAAAGGTCTGTGCGACATTCCTCCAAACTATTGATTGCTCGCAATGATAGATTCATGCTCAAAAATATTCTCTCTCCTAATATTGGAAAAACAGAATGATTGGATAAGGAAATTAAATCTCTTTAAGATTCAACAAATAGGATTCAGGAAGGGTGTACAAACCCTCTTTAATTTGTGGATCTTATATTATCTAATATGATCTAGATTGAAAAATAAAGATAGTGGCTTGTATATGCGTTGCGTTGATTCTGCTAGCGTGTTCGATACAGTCAACAAACAAATATCGGGGAAAAAACTTGAAAAGTGGCTGCTCCACCCGATATTTCAGTATTTCATTAAAGCACTGTACAGTAAAACTTAGATGAAATTAAGAATTACTTTAGAAAGCTTCTTGACTAACAAGATACAAACCAATAATGGCCTAAAGCAAGGTTGCCCACTGGCACCAGTCCTGTATAGTTTTGTATGTCTCCAACCTGAATGATGAATTGAGAAAGTGTAATCATTTCCCCACGGGTTGGCCATCGACAGATCGTGTGGCTGACTTACACCGATGATACCGTCATTAACAACCTTGCAAAGCTACTCAATAAATAAACAATTGGTAATCAATCATGAAAAGACAAAAAATATGATTATTCGATCAAATAGAAAGAATAATTCCTTTGTGTGGAAAAATAATGAGACAATTGAAGTAGTGAATGCATATATTTACGTTTTATAACTACTTGAACATTAACAAATTGACTAAAATAACTGGGGTCAAAGTACAGAAAAAGTTCAATGCCAAAAGGAGTTGGATTAGACATAAGGGGGCTATTTGTTGAAAGGCCTATTGAATGTGTATAAGGCTAGTATTGTACCAGAGGCACTCTATGGTCTAGATATTTTTACTAACCTAGAAACCTCTGTGCTTAGGGTCCTGGGGGAAAGCTTTGGTGTCTGTCCCTGGGACTTCTGAATTGTTCCCCAGTAGAGGGTATACACTGTGAACTGGGTCTGGGATCTCTCTCTACAAAAAGAAAAAATGCTAATGGTCTCTTGTATCTGAAAATGTTAGATGAAAAGGATAATCAGGGCTCTATGTATTCTCATTTTGCTAATGGGTTGTCACTGGACTGTCATTCAGGAGTATTAGGTGTCTGGTTGCAGGAAATCAGAGGTTTTTTAAAAACATTTGTTATAATATCGAGTTTCCATTGGCTCCCGGTAGAGCCAGAAAGAAATTAAAATAAAAACCATAACATGGTATAGAGGTAGAAATTGGACCCAATTGGCATCTAAAACTAATTATTACATGGCCTGCGATAGTGGCCATATAGTTATGGTTAAGTTGCTAAACCCATAGGAAGAGCACTTTTTGGGTGGCTTATAACTTTGCTCCCCCTGGTCGAATCCTCACCAAACTTAAAAAAATAGTATATGGCCCACTCTGAAGTTTTATTCAAAGTTTGGTGAGGTTTTGTCAAGGGGGGGGCAAAATTATAGGGGGGGTCCCAAAAGTTCTTTTTTTCCCATCAACATAATGGGAAAACATTTTTGTCGCACATACAGCCCAAACTGCTGGACGGATTATCACCAAATTTGCGGCAGGAGCGGCGGCTTGGTCTCGAAAGTGTGCTTTTGTTAATTTGGTGTAAATCCTTCCAGTAGTTTTTATTTAAATGACCAAAACATAAGGCAAAACAAATTAGTGATATCTATGTCCGCTCCACGGACACACTTCCCTGTTCGCTCCGTGGACAGGACACTGATTGGATGATCGGCTTGCGTCGGATCTGCGGAAACGTGTCGTGTTCTCTGATTGGCTGGGATGAGGCGTGAGGTGCGTCAAATTGTTTCACTGCGCCCGTCATATTGGTTGCGCGGACATGCGCTGGAAGTGTGCATGAATCCAATTTTGGGGAGTGTGTTGGTGTGTATGAGTGCATGGAGAGGATGGGGGTAAGAGATGAGTCAAATGCTGTATTTGTTTAGATGGGAGAAGGTTGTGATGTGTTTGCGGTGTTCGCGGACATAATGAACACTGGGCGCACTACTGGCTATTTTAGTTTACTATGATGTTGGTTTTGGGTCGTTAGAAGAACATTGGGTGAAGAGGATATGTATTGAAGAGTTTCTACATTGATTGTAATTATCTTTTAGAATTTTAATTGAAGTGGGTAGGTTTTGTGGTGATGTATTATGTTTTTGGGTTGTGGTAGGTGCTTGTTTCTATAGTTGTGTTATGCTGCGGTGGTTGTGGCCAGGGACTAGAGTCTTGGGTGCATGGCCGAAGTGCTGTAGGCCTTCAGCCATGCACCCAAGACTCTAGGCCTTGGCTACAACCACCGCAGCATAACACACCCATGTTACCAAATATTTTGACTGTGGTATTTGGGCTGCTTAGGGGATATGTTTTTAAAAATGTGTGTACTGATTGGTAGTAGTGTAATAGTGTTTATAGGACAGTGAGATGATGTTTCTTAGTTTGGTTGTTGGATTCAGTTCAGCATGTTGGTATTGAAGACTCTAGGCTAGTGTTTCTTTTGGTGAGGCTGTATGAAGAGTTTTGGCCAGGCCATGCAGTCAAGATTGTAGTGTTTGGCAACAAGCGCCTCAGCATAAGATACCAATGGAAGCAAATGTTTTGGATTGAGGTGTATGGTCAGGTGTTTGCTTGAAAGGGTGTGTTATGCTGTGGTGTTTGTGTGTCCAATTACTATATACTTACTGTTTGACTTTTTGTGGTTGTATGCAGTTTTTTCATGCAAATTACCAAGAGGAGTCCTGGGAGTCCCTCAGCTAGACATAAGCCCTGGTTAGGAGAGACTTACCTAGAGTCTCCATCTCATTATCTTCCACAGAGAAGAAATATCCAGAACATATCAGTCTTTGTCCTGCCCTGGGGCAGTTCAGCACTGAAATGCTAGGCAATTGTCCTCTGAAGAAGATATGAATCCCAGGACATCCCTTTTTTTGTGCATATTTAAGTAACTAAGGGTCTCACCCTACATTAGTAGGGGATTCCAGACATTGACCCCTTGGTCACTATTATTAAAGAGGCAAAGCTCCACCCTACTGACGAGGTGCAACCAGACCGAAACACATGTCTGGGATTGCTTTTGGTACTCTTCTTCAGAGTACAATTGCCTAGCTTTTCGGTGCTGGACTGCCCCTGGGCAGGGCAAAGAGTGATATGGTTGGGATATTTCTCCGCTGTGAAAGATAGTGAGCCAAAGAATCTGGGTAAGGCTCTCACACCCAGGACTAATGTTTGGCAGAGAGACTCCCAGGATCCCCCTTGTTTTTTGCATATTTACGTAACTTTGGGTCCCACCTTAAGTTACTGGGGGAATCCAGACATTCATATTGCGTATTTACTATGTGTCTGTATTTGTAAGGTGACAAGACCCCCACACTGTTCACCTCACTAGTGACACATAGTGGGATAGTACAAACACACATGTGCACATTATAGGACATTCTCATACAAGCACATTTTGTCAGGGCTCGAGATTTGCTCCTTTTCAAAAAATGTTCACGTGATTTGGCGTGTGAGATAGTGAGCTAAAGAATCTGGGTAAGGCTCTCGCAGCCAGGACTAATGTCTGGCAGAGAGACTCCCAGGATCCCCCTTGTTTTTTGCATATTTACGTAACTTTGGGTCCTATCCTAAGTTACTAGGGGAATCCAGACATTACTATTACGTATTTACTATGTGCCTGTATTTGTAAGGTGGCAAGACCCCCATACCATTCACCTCGCTAGTGACGCAAAGTGGGATAGTACAAACACACGTGTGCACATTATAGGTCATTCTCGTACAAGCACGTTTTGTCAGGGCTCGAGATTTGCTCCTTGTGAAAAATGTTCACATGATTTGGCGTGTGAAGAGGAGATGGACTGAGCTGACAGGTGGTGTGGCCTACCTATGGGAGTCTCTGGGAGAGTGTGAAGTTCTCTATAGGAACAAAGTAAATTCGTAGAAATGTCACCTGCATTGGTGAATGGTAGGTAAAAAATCATGGGGCTGATTCATGGAATTTGTGCGCCGAAAAACGTGGATTTGTGCACCATTGTGGCTGCAAATCCCTGTTTAACAAATGGGGATTTGCGGGCAGAATGGCGCACAAATCCCCATTTTTTGGCACACAAATCCCATGAATCAGTGTTACGCTCACCTGGCTCCCACAGGGGCGTCGGTCGGACCCGGACAGCTGCGTTCTCCACCCACGTGATGCGTAGTGCAGCGATGACTGACTGGATCTGCCCTCCTAATCTTGTCTGCTTGACCCATAGAAATATTCTCCTGCAAGTGGAGAGATGGATTTAGCCGCTTGTGGATTCAAGTGATGGCACCTCCACAGTCCTCCCCAACTAATCACCTCTGAAATGCCCTCACAGCAATCTCACCTGATATACTTGAAAGATGTGCTCTCCATCCTGCGTGGATTTGCAGGGGCGCGTCGATTCCAGTTACTTCACTGGTTTGAAGGCTCGGGAGAGTTCCGGAGAGTATTGACTCTGAGGTTCCTGGTGAGGACCAGTAAGTATTAATTTCATAGAGTTCAATATGTCCGATGTTCACTCTTGTTCCCCCCTTCCTTTCTTGTCTTGCAGCTGGCTCGTGAAAAGATGCTCTTGTGGCAGCTGGTGGCGCTCAGGTAAGAGTCTGTATTACCCAGCGCTGTCCAGGAAATGTTGCACGAAGAAAACGTGTTGTTTTGTCTCTCTTTACAGATGCGGTGCGTGAAAATATGGAGAGTCACAAAAGGATGCCTCCGGTGGTAAATCAAGTAAGTCTATGGTGTTAAGAATTATATGTGTTGGTTCCCTCGGCTCACCTTGTGGTTTTCTTTTGTCTCCTAGGTCCTGAAGTTCGGCGAAGAAATGATGCAGGCAGCGGCGACCCAAAGGATGCTGTGAAGACTGGTGAGTATGGCACAGCACTGCAGCTGGAGGTGTGGCACGTGCAGAAATGATGTTCTTTTCAGGTCCGGAGACAAGATGGATCCAGAATCAGGCGTGGAATAGAAATAAGTTTGTTTTCTAACCTTGTCCCTTTCTTCCCTCTTTGTTTTAGGAGCTCTGGATTCGAGGCAGGCGTGGCAGAAGACTGGATGCAGGCTGCAGGCACGGTGAGCGTTACGCTGCTGGAAGCGTGTGTTGCTGGTCGGGCGTGGTTTAAATAGCCTCAAAAGTAGTCCCAGGTAAAAAGTCCCTAGAACCACACCCGAGTAAAAAATAGTCCCTGTAGAAAAATAGTCCCTTTCAGGCTTCATGTTGGATTGGAGTCATTTGCAGCATGGTCTGCCTGAGGTAAGTAATGACTATAAGCCTGGCGCCTTAGGCGCCAGGACTGATTCCTATTATGAGTCTGGCACCTAAGGCACCAGGACTGAACCCAGATAGCCCCTAGCCGGAGCTGCTGAGGTTTTACTAAATGTCTAGATGCCTGCTCCCGGGGCTGATGGGCTTGGTCCGGATGCCTGCGGGTAGGCATCATGACAGCACTCCCCCCCAAGGCACCTCCTAAAGTTGTTATTCCCCTGGGCCCTGGTTTGTCTGGGAAGTTCCGATGGAATCTTTTCACCAACCGAGGTGCATGGACGTGGTCACTAGGTTCCCATGACCTTTCTTGTGGACAGTAGCCCTTCCAATCGGTTAAATAAAAAAGTTTTGATTTAACCATCTTGGAGTACAGGATATTTTTTACCTCGAATTCAGGTTCTCCATCTATCAAGATGGGGTTGGGTGGTTTGGTTAATCTTGTTCCTGGTTGAACTGGTTTTAAAAGTGAAACATGAAAGACAGGATGAATGCGCATATTAGAGGGTTCCAATTCCAATTTGACGGCTACCGGGTTGATAATGGCCTTAATAGTGTAAGGTCCCAAATATCTAGGGTTAAACGTCCGAGTTCCCTTCAGAGGTATGTGTTTTGTAGCCAGCCAAACTTGATCCCCAATCTGGTATTGTGGAGTTTCACTTCTATGTTGATCAGCATTTTTCTTATATTTCTCTTTTGCTTGTTTCAAATGTTCTGTTGCCTCTTTAAAGGCTTGTGTAATAGTAGAATGCAAATGACTAACTGCAGGCATTTATAAATGCTGAGGCGAATCTAGTTCTGAGGTTCGAGGGTGATGTCCATATATGGTATAAAAGGGGCTTTGTCCGGTTCCTGAATGTACAGAGTTATTGTATGCATACTCGGAAATCCATAAAATATCTTTCCAATTACTTTCGGTCTGGTATAGCATGCAACGTAGGTACTGTTCAAGGGTCTGGTTGGTCCTCTCCATCTGACCATCAGTCTGGGGATGGTGACTGGTTGATAACCTCATGTCGATTTGCGCCAGTTGACAACATTTCTTCCAAAAATGTGAAATGAATTGACTACCTCGGTCAGAGACCAATACGGAAGGAAATCCGTGTATTCGAACAATGTTTTTGAAGAACTCCTTGGCCAGAATTGAAGCAGAAGGTAATCTTTTTAGAGGAATAAAGTGGGCCATCTTGTAAAAAAGATCCACAATAACTAGAATGGTGTTAAATCCATTACATGGAGGTAGATCTGTAATAAAGTCTAACGATAAGGTGTGCCATGGTATAGGTGGAATATCCAAAGTTTGTAAAAGGCCAGCTGTTTTTTTCTTCTGACTTTTGTTTTGGGCGCAAATGCCACAAGACATTACAAATTACTTTATGTCTTTTCGCCAGGTGGGCCACCAGAATTGTCTCTTAATTTTAGCTTCAGTTTTTGCGATAGCTGGGTGTCCTTCCAGCAGGGTGTCATGATAATTGGAGATGACTAGTTCTTGTAGTTCCTTGTGTGGTAGAAATAGTCGCCCTTGATAATAAGGTAGGTCATTGATGACTGAGTAGTCCGGGCCTTTCTTCACCCAGTCCTGCAGGGCTGTTGGATCGAAGAGTCGTTGGATCTTTACTTGAATATCCTCTAGTGTCTGTAGAGTGGTTATGCCAAGAATTCTTTGTTCTGAAATTATGGGCACCGGTTCCAGGTTCGCATATGCTTCTCCCATCCCTATTCGGGATAAGGCATCTGCCTTGCCATTTTTACAACCTGGTCGATTAGTGATCACGAAATCGAACTCGGCAAAGAACAATGCCCATCGAAGTTGACGCGACGATTGGGCTTTGGCTGTTTTTAAATACTGCAAGTTCGGGTGATCGGTGATTACCGTAATGGTATGCCTGGCACCGAGAAGATAATGCCGCCAAGCCTTGAAGGCGGATTTGATGGCTAATAATTCTTTATCGGTATCTGCATAGTTTAACTCGGTGCCAAGAACTTTCTGGACCAAAATGCTACTGTGTGAAGTTGACCGGTTTCAGGATCCTTCTGGGACAGGACAGCTCCCATGGCTAAACTGGATGCATCAGTTTCAACTATATGTGGAAGTTCGGGGCGTGGATGCTTTAAGACAGGTGCAGACGTGAATTTCGCTTTCAGGTCTTGGAAGGCCTTTTCAGCTTCTTTGGTCCACAAGAAGCGTTTGTTTTTTCGCAAAAGTGCTGTGATAGGGTGTACAACATGTGAGAAATCCGGAATGAATCTGCGGTAGAAATTAGCAAATCTGAGCATGCTTTGTACCCCTTTAACTGAACTGGGTGATGGCCACTTGAGGATTGCGTCCACCTTTCGAGAGTCCATTCGGACTCCTTTTGGAGGCAGGATAAATCCAAGGAATTCAACTTCCGTAGCCTGAAAAACGCATTTTTCCAATTTTGCATTTAACTTGTGCTGGCGTAGTTTCTCAAGGACTGCACGAACGTGCTTCACATGGTCTGATTCTGAAGAGGAGTACACTAGAATATCGTCTATGTATACAACAACACAGACGTCAATGATTTCACGAAGGATATCGTTCATAAAATACTGGAAGGCTGCTGGTGCATTGCACAACCCGAAGGGCATCACCTGGTATTCAAATAACCCGTACTTAGTGCAAAAAGCAGTCTTCCATTCATCGCCTTTCTTTACACGTACCAGATGATATGCCCCTCGGAGATCTAATTTAGTGTAGATGCAAGCGTCCTTTACTTGGTCTAGTAATTCGGGGATCAGAGGAAATGGGTATCGGTTCTTTACCGTGATCTGATTTAATGCGCGGTAGTCTATGCACGTTCTGAGGTCACCTTCCTTTTTAGGCACGAAGAACAAAGCTGAAGATGCAGGGGACTTGGATGGACGAATGAAGCCATTAGCAAGGTATTGGTCCAAGGTAGGTGTCGTAGGTGAAGGTTTTCGGGTTTCCGTAAGGGCGTAGATCCTACTACATGGAGGTTGTGCACCGGGTATGAGATCGATTTGACAATCGTATGATCTGTGAGGTGGTAGGGTGTTTGCCTGTTCCTTTTGGAATTCTGGAATTCTTGATATTCCTGAGGCAACTGCACGACTGGAGTAGTGACTGTGGCCAGGCCTTGGTTCAAGGTTTTTTTTTGGGTAACAAGTTTGTGCATAATCCGGGAAGGTTATTCTCTTCTCTCGCCAATCAATACAAGGATTATGTGTTTCCAACCAAGGTATCCCCAGTATTATTTGGAACTACGGGGCTTTGATTAAATCAAACACAATAGTCTCTCGATGCCCATCCTGACCCAATAGTGTCATCTCTGAGGTGGAATGAGTTACAGGCCCAGAGGCAATTTCAGTTCCATCGACTGTGGTGATGACATCCGAAGTGGTCTTTTTGCAGAGAGATAGATTCACCCTAGAAGCCAACTCGTGGTCCACATAGTTTCCTATGGCCCCGCTATCAATGTATGCCCTCACTGCGTGCATACGTGATGGCTGCCTTGGATCTGTAAGGACCATTGGTATGATGAAGTGCGAGGTCTGAGTATCCTTCTTCAAGCTCGGCAAGCGGAACTCTATGCTTGTCGGGCGTGGTCGTTTCCCGAATCAGGCTCTGTTTGATTTTTATCAGCAACTCCGACTACTTTTTTAGATGTTTTTATAGGGCAATCCCGTAGAAAATGTCCTGAGGCCCCACAGTACAGACACAATTGCATCTGCCATCTTCTTTCTCTTTCCTTTTGAGTTAAGGGTTCCTTGACCCCCCCAATCTGCATCGGTTCTGATACATCTGTTCCTTTGAGGGTAACATTGGGTTTAACCAATACCCGATTCTCGAACTTAGCTCGATCAGCCTTTCTATTCTGAAGTCGGTGGTCTAACTGGACCACTAAGTCTATATATTCTGCACAATCCTGAGGTGGGTTCACAACTTGGGCCAAAACGTCTTTGAGTTCACCCCGAAGTCCACGATGAAATAATGTAATTAGTTTTACCTCTGGCCATCCGGTTTCCACCACTAACCTATTGAAAGTGGCGATATAGGTTAGTAGATCCTGGTTACCTTGTCGTAATGATAAAAGTTTGTTATCCAGGGCCTGTCCCTGTGAATGTCTGGCAAATAGTCTTTCCATGCTCAATTGAAAACCTTGAAAATCCTGAAGAAGAGGGTCATCCTGGTTAACTAATGGGTTTGACCAATCCGCTGCGCTGCCACTAAGATATGATAGTACAAAGGCTACTTTGGTTTGGTCATTCGGAAAAGCTCCAGGTCTGCATAAAAAGTGCAAGCGGCATTGGTTCATAAACACGGCGAACTTTTTTGGGTCCCCAGCAAAACGTTCGGGTGGAGCTAAAGGAATGCTCCCTGGTAGAACCACTTGCACAGGATTGCTCGATGAAACAAGAGTTAGATTCCCCCCGAGTCCAGGTAATGGTGTTTGCCCAGCTTGGTTTTGCAGTAATTGTCTAGCAAGATCATCAGTGCGCTCCTTTGACACAATCAGTTCTCTCATGAGGGCATTAGTCTCTTGGCGCGCGGAGTGCACTTCTGCCCTAAGTTCCGCTAAAAATAGGGCTAGTTGGTCGGTTTCTGAGGTTTCCATAACGCCCGGGTGGGGATTTGTAGATAGGCTTCGCGTTGTGTTATGCTCACCTGGCTCCCACAAGGGCGTCGGTCGGACCCGGACAGCTGCGGTCTCCACCCACGTGATGCGTAGTGCAGCGATGACTGACTGGATCTGCCCTCCTAATCTTGTCTGCTTAACCCGTAGAAATATTCTCCTGCAAGTGGAGAGATGGATTTGGCCACTTGTGGATTCAAGTGATGGCGCCCCCACAGTCCTCCCCAACTAATCACCTCCGAAATGCCCTCACAGCAATCTCACCTTATATTCTTGAAAGATGAGCTCTCCATCCTGCCTGGATTTGCAGGGGCGCGTCGATTCCAGTTACTTCACTGGTTTGAAGGCTCGGGAGAGTTCCGGAGAGTATTGACTCTAAGGTTCCTGGTGAGGACCAGTAAGTATCAAGTTCATAGAGTTCAATATGTCCGATGTTCACTCTTGTTCCCCCCTTCCTTTCTTGTCTTGCAGCTGGCTCGTGAAAAGATGCTCTTGTGGCAGCTGGTGGCGCTCAGGTAAGAGTCTGTATTACCCGGCGCTGTCTGGTAAATGGAGGAAAACGTGTTGTTTTGTCTCTCTTTACAGATGCGGCACGTGAAAATACAGAGAGTCACAAAAGGATGCCTCCGGTGGTAAATCAGGTAAGTCTATGGTGGTAAGAATTATATTTGTTGGTTCCTTCGGCTCACCTTGTGGTTTTCTTTGGTCTCCTAGGTGCCGAAGTTCGGCGAAGAAATGATGGAGGCAGCGCCGACCCGAAGGATGCTGTGAAGACTGGTGAGTATGGCGCGTCGCTGCAGCTGGAGGTGCGGCGCGTGCAGAAATGATGTTCTTTATTGGTCTGGAGCAAGATGGATCCAGAATCAGGTGTGGAATAGAAATAACTTTGTTTTCTAATCTTGTCCCTTTCTTTCCTCTTTGTTTCAGGAGCTCCGGATTCGAGGCGGGCGTGGCAGAAGACTGGATGCAGGCTGCAGGCACGGTGAGTGTTACGCTGCTGGATGCAGAATAATGCGAAGCGTGTTTTGCTGGTCGGGTGTGGTTTAAATAGCCTCAAAAGTAGTCCCAGGTAAGAAGTCCCTAGAACCACACCCGAGTAAAAAATAGTCCCTGTAGAAAAATAGTCCCTTTCAGGCTTCATGTTGGATTGGAGTCATTTGCAGCATGGTCTGCCTGAGGTAAGTAATGACTATGAGCCTGGTGCCGTAGGCGCCAGGACTGAACCCAGATAGCCCCTAGCCGGGCTGCTGAGGTTTTACTACATTTCTAGATGCCTGCTCCCGGGGCTGATGGGCTTGGTCCGGATGCCTGGGGGTAGGCATCATGACAATCAGCCCCTAAATCTTTAAAAAAAATATTTCGAATGCACTACGGTCTGAAGGGCTATTGGCTGCCATTGTGAGTGAAGGTCAACGCTGTTGAATTTTTGCTTCCGAGCTGAGGAAACCCACGCATCATACACAGTATAAGGTTCAATTGTTTTTTTACCCTGAACTAAAGCTAAGATTCCAAAAGGAATACATGAAGGGAGGGATGTAGCACTGTTAAATATGATAAGGTTCACCATTCCAAAACTGGACAAAGGAACATGTAATTTCAGTTTATGCAAATGTGATGCCCAGATTGGAGTGTCAGCGTTAGGCTGAGAGAATGGAAATGCCAAATATTATGTAAGTTTTACTTTCGACGATTTTATAAACCAACTAGTCAACTTATCATTTGCCGACCATTATTGCTGCCTTACATTGTACTTGGTTGTTGTTTGTGTCATATTGCAACGGCACGCAAATACAACCTGTGTGTGTTGTGGCCTTTGTCCCGCCCTAATGGGCAGTTCAGAACCGAGACGCATGTAGTCCACTAGTTGGTTCCCCAATGTTCCACAAACGCGTAATTCAACGCTAATATTTAATTAAAATTCAGTCTATGTGTTCTTCTTTCTCTTAGCTTGCTCCCTGATTGTAGCGTCAGCGTCCGCATCACATTTTGAGTTCAACATACTCCATAGCACTAACCTCTGAAGCAAATTGTAGACTACTTTCCACATTCTTTACTCTGTGTTCCCATTGTTTTGACGTCGGTGTTCATCATTGGTTTTAACACGGGACGAATTAATGGGTAAAATGATAAACTGTACTAAAGATCGGCTACTGAGACACATTTCTCTTATTGTTTTGTAAACAGCTACATCATGCCTTTCTGCGATTTTCATCGATTCCAGATACCAACTGACAGGTTTTTCAACCAGCAGTTGCAGATACACCTGAAAGGCTGCATAACAATGACTCTTTTTTGGGATGATTGCCAGGGGCCGATAGGCCCTTATGCGCTACTAGTGATAAGGAGCAACCTGACATCGTTTACGGTGGCCTAGCGCCAAGCTGATGCCAAAGCTTGTGATTCACAGTGCGTCCAATGCGGTTTTTATACCCAAAAGGAACACCGTATGACTCAAGATAAACATTTGTGGATCGAGAACGAAGAAAATAATTACGCATTTGCTTGAATATGGCAATTGCCAGATGTTCTCGGAGCGTTTATTGTGAAATAAAAGTACTTTAAACATTGTACAGTTTTGCTATTTCCTTCAAACGTATGGGTTTATATTCAAAATTGGGACATGCTGTGCTGTGAGATGATGTGTGTTGATATTCCGGGTTCTGCGTCAACTAACGTTATCACGTAGGTGATGACTGGGTGCGTTTGGCTACACTACCCAGTAACGTCCTGGAGATAGATGGAGAATATCACTAGGTTTAGTGATGTCAGCCTCAGGGGCAGGGCATATGAATTAGTGCCGCCAGGGCAGTCCACCTTGGGCGATGCAGCAACGGATAAGATTATCACAAGATGGCCACACCCTGCTACCTGTTTTGCATGTGTAAAAAAGAGGAAAACTACAGTAAGGTGCATAGGAAATTTTTGTACGCTCCATCAACGTATCTTTAGCAACACATGCCTGACCCCTCGGGACAATAATATTTCTCAGTGCAATATTCGTTTAATAGATCCATTTTATGCTCCATTCGCTGCAGATGATTTTCTAAGGTCTCTGTTTCTGTATTATTTGTAATGTCTGTATGGTGTGTTTAAAAAAAAATTGGTAAGTACACATAAAGTAATGGGTAATAATTGGTTTATATAGAGAAATGTAGTGTCTACCATTAGTATCACTGTTTTCACTCATGTCACGTTACGGTTAAGTTGCGCTACTAAAAACCTATGCAATTCAGTGGAAAAAACTTTGTTAAAGGGGCATTATGGTTCCAAGTAAAACCGGGAAACCCCTGAAATTCGCCAGTTATGGTAAGCTAAGCAATCATAACTCGCGCCACCACCGTGCACTTTTAAGACTAAGACCCAGGACATCAAAGATGACATCACAAATGTCATTGATACATTATATACATGACACAGCTTTCCATTAATGGGAGCTTGTAGCTATATTGAGAAATTAAGTAATAGCAAGATGAGAAGATCCATCATGTAAACTTGTCCTGGTTTGCTTACTACTCCATCTAGGATAGGGGCATCGTCTAAGATACTGTATCATCTAAGATACTGTATCGTCTAAGATCCATCTAGGATAGGGGCATCGTCTAAGATACTGTATCAAGAGCGACTTTTTATTGTATCTGCAAAACCAAGGCATGTGCTAACTGGCTGTTCAGAATTGCTTGAAATATATGTAAGAGAATATCAAAACTTAAACTATGATTTAGCTAATTTTTCGTCAGAACAAGTTTAGGCACTTTTATATTATCGCAATAGCACTGCATTACATTTTAGTATGTATTATACATGGCTAAATATTAATAGGTTTTTGAAAGGAGGAAACTGAACCGAGAAACTGGTTATTTTTATAGTATTTGAAATTAGACATTAATAAGTGAGTTTTTTATTTTGTGATAACTGTTTTTGAATTATGTGTTTTAAATATGTGTCTTGTATGGGATAGTTACTATATGAATATGTGATGTTGTAAATGTTAAACAGTGTCAAAAGGTTATACTTAACCAAAATACTACGATAAAAAATAAATAAAAAATAACGATGTCTTTAGCATTAGTCAGACAAAAATACAATAGTCACAAAAAGATGTGTTCTGGTGTGAACTAGATGCCGGGTTGAGGCACTGCCAATATACTGAAACAGGTTCTAGATCTAATGTATCTAGCTTAAGCTGACTGGGATGTGGTGGTTAGTATGGAGGTTGGCAAACATAGTGACAGTGATAACTATCCATTGAGTTGTGTCTTAAATATGTAGGGTATTTTGTGTAGATTTGGGGCCTAGCGATATTTTCTTACCACCAAGAATAAAAGTAATTTAGCAACAATCACTCCTTGCATTCAGATTGGGTTTGGTATTATAGTGGTATCGTGGCTATGCATTATTTCAGTACACAGATACATTTAGTTGGTATGCATTTTGTTGTGGTATAGTGATGAGCATAATTTCTTTGTTGTATTTGTGGCCCCAACATACAAAACCCCTTTCTTTTGTTTAGACTGTTCTTGTGATCTCTAGAGGCCTCAGGCTTCTACATTATTCAAGAACACCACATTTTCATATGGAGTGCCACTTATGGCTGTTATCACTGATTTATCTACACCAGTGAGCTATGCTTCCATAAAGTATTCACAATAACATGTTATGTTATGTTCTGTTATTTTGCATTTATATAGCGCCTCATATACCATTGGTATGGTCTGAAAGCGCTGGTATGTTGAACGCCCTTGGGAACCGAAGTTCGGGTCAGTAGAGAGAGTAGAGAGAGTTCAAAGGTGCGTGTGCGCAGCAGGTATGTGTGCAGCTGGTGCGGAATTTTTGTGGTAGCTGCTTCTTAGCGGTAGGTGTGGTGGTTGAGAGATCAGGATTATGTGTTTGCTCTGGCAGGATTTATCCAGACCGAGTGTGGCTGTGTTAGGCCTGAGGAGAACACCTGACTGGGGGGTGTGAAACCAGCAGTGTTTACTTAGAGTGATGGGGAGTGAGCGGTAGATGTTGATATGAGAACAGTTGTACCGAATGGTGTCATAGTATCTCTGTGTTCTAGTTGAGTGGTGGTGTAAAGAAGAGAGTAAGCGTGGGGTGTGGTATGATATATGCCCTTTCAAATGTTCCCTGCATTCCAAAGCATATAATGTACGTCACGCAATTCTATGCAATCAGGTCCGTTCTATGAATTTTTATTCATTTCAGGTGTTCAGGATTGCCCTACACACTCCTGTCTGCTCGACACACTCACGCACTCTAGTCCGCCTTGTGTGCTCTAGTCAATCCCTCATTCTCCAGTGTGTCCCACGCATGCTCTCATGTATTCATACGCATGCACTCCTGTCTTCCCCGCGCATGCACTCCAGTCTACCTCGCGCCTGTACTCCTGTCTGCCTACGCACTCATCCTCTCTGTATACTCGTCCGCTCTGTAAACTCATCCGTTCTGTACACTCATCTGCACTGTATGCTCATCCGTTCTATACGCTCATCCGCTCTACACACTCATCCGGTCCACATACTCATCTGCTCAACATACTGCTCATCCCCTCTACGTACTACTCAACCGTTCTACGTACTACTCATCCGCTCTACGTACTACTCATCCGCTCTGCGTACTACTCATCCGCTCTACATACTCATCCGTTCAACACACTCATCCGCTCTACGTACTCACCCACTCCACACACTTATCGGCAACACCCACTCATCAGCTCCACACACTCATCCTTTCCGTACATTCATCCTCTCCACACATTCGTCCGCTCTATGTACTTGTCCGCTCTACCTACTCATCAGTTCCACACACTCATCCGCTCTATGTATTTATCCGCTCCACACACTCATCCGCACCACACACTCGTCCGCTCTACGTACTCGTGCGCTCTACGTACTCGTCCGCTCTACGTACTCGTCCGTTCCACACACTCAGCCGCTTTACGTATTTATCCGCTCCACATACTTATCTGCTCCACACATTCATCTGCTCTCTACACTCATCCGCTTTCCACATTCATCCGCTCCCCACAGTCATCTGCTCTCCACTGCCATCCGCTCTGCACTGCCATCCGCTCTCCACACTCATCCACTCCCTATGCTCATTCGCTCTCCATACTCATCCACACTCATTCGTTCCCCCCACTCAGCCGCTCTCCACAACTCAGCCGCTCTCCACACTCAGTCGCTTTCCACACTGAGTCGCTCTCCACACTCAGCTGCTCCCCACACTCACCCACTCTCCACACTCCACACTTATCCATTCCCTACACTCATACGCTCCCTATACTCATCTGCTCCCCACAGTCATCCGCTCCCCACAGCCATCCGCTCCCCACAGCCATCCGCTCTCCCCTCTTATCTGCTTCCTAAGCCCATCCACTCTCTACACTCATCCGATCCCCATTCATGCGTTCCCCCACTCAGCCGCACTCCACACTCAGTCGTTCTCCACACTCAGCTGTTCCCCGCACTCAGCTGCTCCCTACACTCACCTACTCTCCACACTCTACACTTATCCGCTCTCTACACTCCTCCGCTCTCCACACTCATCCACTCTCCACGCTCATCCACTCCCCACACTCATCCGTTCCCTCCACTCAGCCGCTCTCCACACTCAGCCGCTCTCCACAACTCAGCTGCTCTCCACACTCAGTCGCTTTCCACACTGAGTCGCTCTCCACACTCAGCTGCTCCCCACACTCACCCACTCTCCACACTCCACACTTATCCGTTCCCTACACTCATACGCTCCCTATACTCATCTGCTCCCCACAGTCATCCGCTCCCCACAGCCATCCGCTCTCCCCACTTATCTGCTTCCTAAGCCCATCCACTCTCTACACTCATCCGCTCCCCATTCATGCGTTCCCCCACTCAGCCGCACTCCACACTCAGTCGTTCTCCACACTCAGCTGTTCCCCGCACTCAGCTGCTCCCTACACTCACCTACTCTCCACACTCCACACTTATCCGCTCTCTACACTCCTCCGCTCTCCACACTCGTCCACTCTCCACGCTCATCCACTCCCCACACTCATCCGTTCCCTCCACTCAGCCGCTCTCCACACTCAGCTGCTCTCCACACTCAGCCGCTCTCCACATTCAGCCGCTCCCCACACTCACCCACTCTTCATACTCAGTCGCTCCACACACTCATCCGCTCTCCACAGTCATCTGTTCTACACCTTCATCAGCTCTCTGCACTCATGTGCTCCCCACAGTCATCCGTTCCCTACGCTCATCCGCTCTCCACACTCATCCGCTCCCCACACACATCCGCTCTCCACACTCATCTGCTCTCCACACCCATCCGCTCTCTACACCCATCCGCTCTCTACACCCATCCGCTCTCCACACTCATCCGCTCTCCACACTCATCCGCTTTCCACACTCATCCGCTCTCCACACTCATCTGCTCTCCATACCCATCCGCTCTCTACACTCATCTGCACTCCACACTCATCCGCTCTCCACATTCATCCGCTCTCCACATTCATCCGCTCTCCACACTCATCTGCTCTCCACACTCATCCGCTCTCCACATTCATCCGCTCTCCACATTCATCCGCTCTCCACACTCATCCGTTCTCCACGCTCATCTGCTCTCCACGCTCATCCTCTCTACATGCTCGTTCGCTCTTACATGTTCATCTGGTCTAAGCGTTCATCCAGTCTATACGTTCTTCCATTCAGTATAGTCATCAGTTCTACGCCCTCCTGCGTTCTATTCACTACTCTGTATTTACGTACTCATAAACTCTACACAAACTCATCAACTCTACACGCTCGTCCGCTCTACACACCCAACCACTCTACACACTCATTGACTTTAGTATGTTCATCTGTTCCATCCAATCTCCATACTCATTTGATCTTTCTAGTCGTCTGTTCTTCCACTCCTGCACTCTTCCACTTAGTGCATTCATCTGTTCTATACGCTCCATCCATTCTAACTATTTCATCTATATCATTCACTACGTTCCCTCCTCATTCATTATGTCCATTTCATCAGTTTAGATCTCCTTACTTTCCCAATGATTTATTCCTATTATCCACTTCACTGTTTTGATCTACATTACTCGTTTAGTTCTGTTTGTCTTTCTAGTTTGCATTCAAGTTTATTAGCTGTCAATTTCTCGCTTCAGGTGGTTTGTTGGGACGGTGTTATTGAGATGATGTTAGTTTGGAAAACCGGATGGTTTTAGGGGAAGAGCCAGGTTTTCAGTAGTTTGCGGAAGGACGCTAAATCCTCAGTTAGGCGGATGTGGGGTGGGAGCGAGTTCCACAGGGTTGGGGCCAGGGCTGAGAATGATGATCCGCCTAACCTGACTGAGTTTGTCTTTGGAATTACTAGGAGGCCGGCTGAGCTTGATCTTAGGTTGCGTTTGGGATGGTAAGGTATTAGCTTGTCTTGAAGATATTGAGGTCCAGTTTTATGCAGTGCTCGATGGGAGAAGCATAAGGTTTTGAAAGCCACCCTACGGGCTACTGGAAGCCAGTGCAGTGTCTTAAGGGCTGGGGATACGTGGTCTCTTGGACCAAGCGCAAGTAGCAATTTGGCCGCCGCGTTTTGTGCACTTTGGAGTTTGTTCAGTTGGTAGGCATGGATTCCGAGGTATAGGGGGTTTGCGTAGTCCAGTCTTGATGTAACGATTGATTTGACCGCGGAGAGTCTGTTGGGAAATGAGAGATATGGAAAGATGCGCCTAAGGGTTTTAAGGTGGTGGTGGCAGGACTTTGAGACATTGTTGACTTGGCGCGAGAGTGTTAGGTCAGAGTCCAGGGTGCATCCAAGATTTTTCACTGTGTTGGAGGGTGTCGGTGAGTTGCCCATGGCGGGTGGCCAGGGAAGTGGGTGCGGAAGAAGATCAGAGTTACCGCAAACCATGATTTCTGTTTTGGAGGGGTTTAATAAGAGGTGGCTTTGGGTCATCCAGAGTTCTATGTTAAGGAGACAGGATGCCAGGTCAGGTCGGGAGTTGGGTTTCGAGTTCAGGAATTTTATAATTAGTTGAGTGTCGTCGGCGTAGTTGTAACCCAGGATGATGCGGTATAATCACTAATTTATTTACATTAGTGAAACTATTTCCAGAGGCCTCTTTCTCTGCTGACTCATGTACGTCCAACAGATTATCAGATTGTGTTCCGCTCAGAAGTCACACACACATACACTGAGTGGAACCACGCACACAGCTATTTATAATTACTCATAACATAACTTTTGCACATGGGATGCGTGGCATATGTTACCTAATAAACTCCCCTTTTATCAGGTGATATGGGCTAACTGTACCAGAGAAAACAGAAGCAAATAGAAACCTTTACACGGATTGTGATTTACATCAGTTTCATTTCAAAAATCATACATTACCAGTTTTGTGAGGCAGTCATTTCTAGAATAAACATAAGAGAAGTAATTGCAAAATACATGGCATTTCATTAGATTCTTTGCAACAATAAAAAGAACAGTGCATCAGTTGACTTGCATTTCTGAATAGCAACATTAGAATGCGGCTATCGCTACGCTGCCTGACTGAAATAGATTTCATTCACACATCGCATTCTCGCTTTGTGTAAGATAATTACCAGCAAAATTGTAGCAGATCAGCACGCAAACTCTCTGGACAGGTTGCTTTCTTTAAATGACTCGGGGCTTCCTTTTAGAGCACCCGGCGAGGACATGCAGTTCCAATCTGCACTCTTTGGTCCTCAAGCCGGTGCCAATTGACTGGAATCTCCAGCCTGTGAAGGTCAGCAGTACACTGCAACGACGCCCCTCAATCAGGCAGCCCCACAGCAACTCCCGCCAAGTCCTCACCGTAGCTGTGTAAAAATGTCCACTGCCTTTCTCTCTCTCCGAGATTCTTCAGGAAACCTCTGTTACAGCCCCTAAGGTGACTTGTCACCAGTTAAAATACACAATAATCTATCCTCCTCTTTCAGCAATGGCTTGGCTTATACGGTTTAGAAACTGTATCTACTAATTTCCTGGCATGCAGATTTCGCATCCAGCTAACACAGTGAAGAGAGAAAAAAATCAATCCAAGTGCACGTTTAAAATGACTTTCAGAGCCTGTCTTTTCTACCTCATTTTGCACTGGAGAACACATTGTAATGTTATTTGATTAGAATCATGTTAGTACTGTTAATTATATTAGTTCATTAATCCTCTAATGTGCCTCCTGCAACAGAGGAATTTCAGGTGATGAAAAAAAAAAACAATGGTGCGTTTCTAACAGTGAAAAAAATGATGTGTTTTTTTGACTGAGTAGCCTGTCTTCATTTACATATCCATATGTTACACCGGCAACACATGGCTTGCTGTACCGCATTATAGCAATACATTGATCTCATGCAGTGGTGCTGCACCCAAAAACACACTATATATTGATCCCATGTAGTGGCGCTGCACTCCAAAAACACGCTAAATAATCCGTGGTGCTGCACTCCAAAAACCTGCTAAATAATCCTACAGTCTTGAACTGTGATTGGGGGCCCTGCGCACATTTGCTGACTCAAGGGGTATGAGTTAGATCGCTGTCACTGGTCACTCCAAGAGGGCTGTTGAATGGGCTCCTATAAATCTGCCATCGGTCAAGCCCAGTATCTATGTAAGCATAGATCAACATGGTGTGGGTATATGTTTGGCTGATCACCCTATTCCCAGTATTGGGGTCTTATATAATGACCTGATGAAAGTCTTGTCAAAGACGGTGGGGAAAGCTAGGAGAACGACCATGGGAAACAGGGGTTGGTTTGATGAAAAATGTCAGAGGTTAAAGCAAGATCTGTTAAATTATCTTAAAAAAACAGATGTGATTGTTAAACCCCATCTAAGGAACTTGGGGGCTAATTGCAATGAAGTGCTAGCCAAAAAAAAGCAGTATATGATAAAACCAAATGGGAAGAACTGCTTTCATGTTGTATAAGTGGCGTTCAGATAAGTTTCTGGAAGATCATAGAGGGAAGAGATCTGATTATGGGGAGAACAGTTTCTAGCGAAAAAAAGGACCTTGGCCGTGAAGCCAGCGGTGTGGATTGCACTCCCAAATACCACGAATGTGGTAAAATTCTCGTTTTGTGGTTTTTTCGAATTACTTGTTCAAACCATTGTCTTCATTCCAGGTGGTTTTTGTTCAAAAGTATGCTTTTTTTATTTTCACATTAAAGTTCAACAAGTTGAAGTCACTGTTGAGGCAGATGCACTAGATGAGCTGTGATTGGCCTATGCATTTCGAATTTGATTTCCTTCCTCAGGGCCAGCTCGTGCTAATTAGTACCTTTGTAACCAATTGACCAATTTAGATAATACCCCACCATTCATAGAAACACCAATAATTCACACGGGTGTACCAAATAATTTCACAGAATGTTCATAACACCATGTAACATATTCCCAGAATTCATCAGTCGCATATTTATAAGTGATCAGTATCATTTTGCCAAATTCGATTCATTAACCATTAAAGAAATCATTAAAACATTGTTTATATACATGGGGCCCATTTTTACCAGTTCGCAATCCCCCGTTGCCAAAGCCCAATGGAAACGAACAGTATGAGATGCAAAAACCAAATTGTTGTGGTCATAGTATTATGTAGGCACACATGAGCATGTATTTTCTATAAATAAAGAGTATATGGAACGTATACATACATGTGTGCATGTTGCCACGTGTAATATCAGAATCACGGAATAAAGGGAAGAGAAAAATATATAAAGTGACCTAAGTTAGCAAAGTATTCCTGCAGTGATCATTGTTACAATTTACTCCACATGTGCTGACAGTCTGTTCGACATAAACACTAACCTGTGTATATTTCTGCCAATAAATGATCTGAAACAAATAGATGAGAATATGGATGGGAACAGTAAATCCTGATTAACATTTAACTATTATAAAATCCGTGTATATAAAAAAAATCTCGGTTGCATCTTAGCTATATGCTTCAATTATGGACTTTCAAAGCAAATTTCTGTTTGTTAAGAGCGCGAACCGTACGCTGCAAAAAACCATGAAAGATCGACATCCGAACACTGATATCTATCAATGATGCGTGCGTGTTTGCTTCAATTATTGTCCTGCAAAGCGAGTTTCTGTGTGTTAAGAGAGCGAACCATGCGCTGTAAAAAGTTAACAAGAAATCGCTCATATGAATCAGGATGCCGCTATCACGTAGCGTAGTTCTCTTAGCTCTTAGCGACTGTCTCCAGAGACGTGAAGGTGCGCGTGCCTTGTTGCTGGGCAGATAAAAATGTTAGGGAAGTTACCATGGGAACGCTAAATGCGGAAAAAGGCAGCGGCCATCTTAAGCTTGTCAAAATAATGTCGGCTAGTATATGTTCGTACTCTTAATTTGCAATAGTTATAGTGTTGTTCAGGAGAATACAACAAATATTTATATTTAACGAAAATGCGAGCATTGTTATATTATACACCACTTTAAGAAAAATGCATGCTCGTGGCTCATACCTCGTATTTATAGCTCCTAAAGAAACTGTGTACAACACTATCCTAAATGTGTTTCCTAGTACTATCAATGTATCAGAGTTAATTACTGTTTGCCAACAAAACTGACTTAATACCTTTGTCGCTGCATCATATTGGGCCTCATTACACGGACGGCGGTAACCATGGCGCTATTAACGCCATGGTTGCTGCAGGTATTTTACCGATTCCGCCTTGGTGAATGGGGGAATTACCGCCCCATTCCAAGGTTGGCGGGGCGGTAATTCCCCATTCACCAAGGCCCTTCCCCATTCCCATTTGAGCCCCCATAGAGCTCAATGGGAATGGGGAAGGAGCAAATAACGGTACCGCTAACAGCAATACCGTTATTTGCCCTGAATTCCCTCAGCGGGTCCCTTCCTTAACGTGTGGTCTGGCCACCGGCACCGGTGCCCTTACCTGTGCCGGTAATCCCTTAGCGCCGTCCGTGTAATGAGGCCCATTGTAACAAAAAATACAACCAATTTAGGAATATCCTAGTATGTGATCAGAACGGAAGTAAGATGAAAACACTGTTCGTGAAAGTTACATATTGGGTGCTGCCTACGTTGTGACACTTGCTGCAATTAGAGCTGCATCTGAGATAAATATGACATCAGAAGCTTGAGTCAGGTAAGTATAAGTGTAGGTGTTGGTGTCTACATGACACCTACAGGACCCTAACATTATTCAAGTGGGGGAGCTAAAGATACTCTACCATACCATTATGCTTTCCATGAAAACGTTCCTTTGTCATGACATGTGACAAGAGCATGTTGCAGAAATAGTATACGGTATCACCTGTTACCTTTCTGAAAGTACCGATTTAAACAGTCACCCTACTTAGGGTTTCATGTTAATTCTTTTCAAATTACACACTTTGGCAATCTATTATATGCACTCTGGTGTCACCCTAAATGTGATTCGATATTCACTTTCATGAAACTCCACACCTCCACAATCTATCATATGGACTCTGATGTACATTTGTAGTGAGGTGCGTCACTGTATCCGTCTTGATCTCAAACTTGGATTCAACAAGGGCTATGCATCATTGTAACCCTATAATGAACATAGATCATAAAGAAAGGATAAGACAAAGGCGTCTAACTAGCAGGACCTTTTATGCAGCAACGGAACAGTGCATTGGATTTCAAAAACCGATAGCATTTTTCATCAGTTGCTGTGGAGTGAAATTAGTGGCCAAGAAGCACACACACACACTGGCCCTCATTACGACCCTGGCGGAGATCCATGGTGCAATTTGCACCATGGTCCATGGCGCTAAGCTGCCAACTCCGCCATGGTGGTTGGCGGACTTACCGCCCCATTCCGACCTTGGCGGGGCGGTAAATCCCCAATCCCCATTTACCCTTCCCCATTCCCATTTTTGCCCCATAGGGTATAATGGGAGTGGGGAAGGCGTTAATTACGCCACCGTAAATTACGGTGGCGTAATTAACAACAAGTCCCGTAGCGCCATGGATTTTTCCGCCTGCAAAAAGCAGGCGTAAAAATCACCATGGCGCTACGGGAACTCGTAGTCAGGCGGAAAGGTATGCCATGCTTTACGCCGGCGTAAACCCCTTTCCGCCAGGGTCGTAATGAGGGCCACTGTCTAATTATTCCTATAGCAGACAAAAGACATTGGTTAAAGTAATAGTGTGATTGGAATGGCTGCCTTGTCTAAAGGATGATAGAACTGGATGCAGGGAACACACATAATAGTGTTCACCTGAAACAATTCACATGACTTGCCTGCAGAGAGTTGAATGTTAGGAAATGAAACCTTATTCACACATAACTGTTCACTATGGTGTGCTATCAATATTAGGCACAGACCTAAAAGCAGTGATGTTTTTTTAAGAAACATATTGAAGGAAAGATTCAAAAACAGAAATGGAAAGTAGGGACTGTTTTGCATTTTCCTCACGCAAAGTCCAAAAGTGTGGTTTGTCAGGACCACGTAATGATTTTAAGACAGCTGCTAAGGTTAACTGGCTGTGTACAATGTGACGGTGTGTCATGCTGTGTGTTTGGTGCGACTTACAACTTGCAGGACATTTTGGAAGCCGTGACCAGCAGAGTCTGTTTGCTCTGGCGACTGGAGGTGGAGCAGCTGATCCAATATAACCTCCCCTTCTGCGCAAGGTGTGTGGCGCTGTGTGTTTGATATGTTCAGTGTGATCACTGTGCACTGGACACACAGCCTAGCACCCAGGATTTGGAACCCTGTCAGCTGAGGCTGAAGAGGAGTAGGAGCAGGATTTGGTATACCATAGTGGTACCGGAGTAACGAGGAGCACGCCTGCTTGAACCAAGCGAAACCCCTCAGTGGCGGAGATTGGCGGCCTGGGCTCTTAAGAGTCCTAATGGGTCCTGGCCTTCTGTCCAATCGCCTACAATATCCTCCCTCCCCCTGCACTTGCCTTCATGCCCACAATGACCTGTGTTTCTCAGGACTGCACTTATTGTGTTTGCTGGTGCACCCACTCTTACCAAGTGCTAACTGCCTTGCACTTCCCCGTTGACTTGCAACTGGCTCTCTGGCATTTCCCCCCTGGGGGACCCGCAAGCACTTACCCCCGTCCCCTGTCCCCCCTCTCTCTCTCTCTCTCTGCACTTGCATGCTCCGAATGTCACAAGACCTAGTAGGACCGCTGTTGTCATTTGCTTTTTCATTGTCTTTTTTTCATGCCATTGTCTTGTATTGTTCCCTTCCCTTTTGCCTTGTGGGCACTTTGAAACACAATTCTTGCTGTATAAGCACCTTACAAATGCCCAATAAAATGAATGAATACATCAATTTGTTTCTTGGTTCCAATACTGGGAAAAAATACTTGACGGTTTCCCTGATTCATTTGGATTTTACGCGACTGTGATTTTATGATTACTGGGATTGTCGCAGATTTTTAAGCGCAGCTTAACACGTGCCTGGGTTCATTGCTGATGTCAGCGATTGAGCAAGAATAGGTGTCTGTTTTAATGTTTCTGTGCAGAACTTTTTAACCTTAGCCCTCATCTAAGTGAGTAGTCACGTGCTCCCCTGGAATTTTTCTTCTGTGATATTTATTTGGACTTATTCTGATTAATACTGTCTAATACCTACATGGAAGAGGCATTTGTTGCGAATTTAAGTGACTCTGTACAAACTACGCAGTAAAAGCACAAGGGAAATAATGGCACAAATTGACCCCACCGCCTTAGGCAAGCCTGACGTGATTACTCCACGGGGGGATCATTGCCTACCCAGCCGTCTGCCTATTCAATCGGGCCATTGGACTCACCCAGCATGGAGAGCTGGCAAGCTGAGAAACGACCAGTGGGGGATTCCTCAGTGTCCAAAGGAGCAAAGCGACCAGTTTACTCCATTGACGACATCGCTTAGCAGGCAAGGTGGTGATCAAAGGTGTAAAAGGGTTAGAAACCTTGCACCTGCCAATGTTGCAGCAAGTTCGGGATCTCACAAGGAAGTGGAAATTGGTTCGGTAAGTGTGATGTGTGTTGCCACTCAGATAGGAAAAGGTTGTACCGATAATACTGTAAATAGTTACACAATATCACTTTCGCCAATTACACCCTGGGGAGGGGTGACAGATCGGGACGAAGAAGCCTCAACCGGCCTTGGCCAGGTGCAGAATAACTCTTCCGGCAGCCTGAGAAAAGGTAAATTGGGACGCACTGATGTTATTGCAGTTTCTGTATTGAACATTAGGAAAGCTAAGGCAAAGCAAAAAAGGATGGAAGACTTTTTTTCTGGACGGCTAGCCTCCCTTTGCCTGGTGGTACAAGCCCTGAGATTAGGCTTGAGGGGAGAAAGAGAACTCCAAATGAGGGTTATAGCAACTTTATTTGTGACCAAAGTTTAATTGCAGTGGACTTTTTGGAGGCACGGAGTGCCCCCAGATACATTTTTACAGACGTTGAAGGGATGGTGGATTTGATTGCCCCAGTGGAAGAAGGTCTGATGCTGTCTTACATGACGGAACACCATATCAGCTCCTGAGTTGGGGGATCCGATGAAGGGGCAGTGGCCCGTCATGAGGTTAGTCCACCGCCACAGGAGCTGCATTATACTTTGAGGGAGTTGGATGAACAGGTGAGGTTAACCGCTCGGGAGACATAACCCTTAAATATGGTTCCAAGTTCCTTTGCTACTTTGTACGAAAATATAAGATTTGAACTTATGACCCATACCCTTCAGCTAAGTGAGCTGAAGTTGGGCATAGAGGTGGTGCAAGGTCAATGTAAACAATTGTTGGAAAAAAAAGTACAGCCCTGATAGCGTGTGAGAAATGATTCCACATATTTCGACAGAGGTTGATCTACTGTCCTTTACTATGTATCCCCCTCCCTTGCTCCCACCTACTATTTCTGAGTCAGGGTTAAGGGTTCAGGGTACTGACTGTATTAGGGATAAGCAAACATCAACCCAAGGGGAGACCACCTCCTAACCCTGAAGAAAGGGTTCCTGAAAATTCCTCAGGAACATGCTGTCACCCAACGCCCTAGAGTCTCTGGGAGAGCCTGTGTCTGAGGAGGAGGAGGAGGCGATGTACGAAATACCACTGGTGACAGAGAGGTTGGAAGCATTGAATAACCCCACCTCCCATTCGAAAAGGAATACTTTGGTAGTGAAGAATGCAACCAACAAGAGAAGCTTGTAGGCGGTCCCCTGGTTTAAAAAAAACATTGCACGCCACCCAAAAAAGTGTGGCGGGGATGGGGAAAAACTTGAAAAGTGGCTGCTCCACCCGATATTTCAGTATTTCATTAAAGCACTGTACAGTAAAACTTAGATGAAATTAAGAATTACTTTAGAAAGCTTCTTGACTAACAAGATACAAACCAATAATGGCCTAAAGCAAGGTTGCCCACTGGCACCAGTCCTGTATAGTTTTGTATGTCTCCAACCTGAATGATGAATTGAGAAAGTGTAATCATTTCCCCACGGGTTGGCCATCGACAGATCGTGTGGCTGACTTACACCGATGATACCGTCATTAACAACCTTGCAAAGCTACTCAATAAATAAACAATTGGTAATCAATCATGAAAAGACAAAAAATATGATTATTCGATCAAATAGAAAGAATAATTCCTTTGTGTGGAAAAATAATGAGACAATTGAAGTAGTGAATGCATATATTTACGTTTTATAACTACTTGAACATTAACAAATTGACTAAAATAACTAGGGTCAAAGTACAGAAAAAGTTCAATGCCAAAAGGAGTTGGATTAGACATAAGGGGGCTATTTGTTGAAAGGCCTATTGAATGTGTATAAGGCTAGTATTGTACCAGAGGCACTCTATGGTCTAGATATTTTTACTAACCTAGAAACCTCTGTGCTTAGGGTCCTAGGGGGAAATCTTTGGTGTCTGTCCCTGGGACTTCTGAATTGTTCCCCAGTAGAGGGTATACACTGTGAACTGGGTCTGGGATCTCTCTCTACAAAAAGAAAAAATGCTAATGGTCTCTTGTATCTGAAAATGTTAGATGAAAAGGATAATCAGGGCTCTATGTATTCTCATTTTGCTAATGGGTTGTCACTGGACTGTCATTCAGGAGTATTAGGTGTCTGGTTGCAGGAAATCAGAGGTTTTTTAAAAACATTTGTTATAATATCGAGTTTCCATTGGCTCCCGGTAGAGCCAGAAAGAAATTAAAATAAAAACCATAACATGGTATAGAGGTAGAAATTGGACCCAATTGGCATCTAAAACTAATTATTACATGGCCTGCGATAGCGGCCATATAGTTATGGTTAAGTTGCTAAACCCATAGGAAGAGCACTTTTTGGGTGGCTTATAACTTTGCTCCCCCTGGTCGAATCCTCACCAAACTTAAAAAAATAGTATATGGCCCACTCTGAAGTTTTATTCAAAGTTTGGTGAGGTTTTGTCAAGGGGGGGGCAAAATTATAGGGGGGGTCCCAAAAGTTCTTTTTTTCCCATCAACATAATGGGAAAACATTTTTGTCGCACATACAGCCCAAACTGCTGGACGGATTATCACCAAATTTGCGGCAGGAGCGGCGGCTTGGTCTCGAAAGTGTGCTTTTGTTAATTTGGTGTAAATCCTTCCAGTAGTTTTTATTTAAATGACCAAAACATAAGGCAAAACAAATTAGTGATATCTATGTCCGCTCCACGGACACACTTCCCTGTTCGCTCCGTGGACAGGACACTGATTGGATGATCGGCTTGCGTCGGATCTGCGGAAACGTGTCGTGTTCTCTGATTGGCTGGGATGAGGCGTGAGGTGCGTCAAATTGTTTCAATGCGCCCGTCATATTGGTTGCGCGGACATGCGCTGGAAGTGTGCATGAATCCAATTTTGGGGAGTGTGTTGGTGTGTATGAGTGCATGGAGAGGATGGGGGTAAGAGATGAGTCAAATGCTGTATTTGTTTAGATGGGAGAAGGTTGTGATGTGTTTGCGGTGTTCGCGGACATAATGAACACTGGGCGCACTACTGGCTATTTTAGTTTACTATGATGTTGGTTTTGGGTCGTTAGAAGAACATTGGGTGAAGAGGATATGTATTGAAGAGTTTCTACATTGATTGTAATTATCTTTTAGAATTTTAATTGAAGTGGGTAGGTTTTGTGGTGATGTATTATGTTTTTGGGTTGTGGTAGGTGCTTGTTTCTATGGTTGTGTTATGCTGCGGTGGTTGTGGCCAGGGACTAGAGTCTTGGGTGCATGGCCGAAGTGCTGTAGGCCTTCAGCCATGCACCCAAGACTCTAGGCCTTGGCTACAACCACCGCAGCATAACACACCCATGTTACCAAATATTTTGACTGTGGTATTTGGGCTGCTTAGGGGATATGTTTTTAAAAATGTGTGTACTGATTGGTAGTAGTGTAATAGTGTTTATAGGACAGTGAGATGATGTTTCTTAGTTTGGTTGTTGGATTCAGTTCAGCATGTTGGTATTGAAGACTCTAGGCTAGTGTTTCTTTTGGTGAGGCTGTATGAAGAGTTTTGGCCAGGCCATGCAGTCAAGATTGTAGTGTTTGGCAACAAGCGCCTCAGCATAAGATACCAATGGAAGCAAATGTTTTGGATTGAGGTGTATGGTCAGGTGTTTGCTTGAAAGGGTGTGTTATGCTGTGGTGTTTGTGTGTCCAATTACTATATACTTACTGTTTGACTTTTTGTGGTTGTATGCAGTTTTTTCATGCAAATTACCAAGAGGAGTCCTGGGAGTCCCTCAGCTAGACATAAGCCCTGGTTAGGAGAGACTTACCTAGAGTCTCCATCTCATTATCTTCCACAGAGAAGAAATATCCAGAACATATCAGTCTTTGTCCTGCCCTGGGGCAGTTCAGCACTGAAATGCTAGGCAATTGTCCTCTGAAGAAGATATGAATCCCAGGACATCCCTTTTTTTGTGCATATTTAAGTAACTAAGGGTCTCACCCTACATTAGTAGGGGATTCCAGACATTGACCCCTTGGTCACTATTATTAAAGAGGCAAAGCTCCACCCTACTGACGAGGTGCAACCAGACTGAAACACATGTCTGGGATTGCTTTTGGTACTCTTCTTCAGAGTACAATTGCCTAGCTTTTCGGTGCTGGACTGCCCCTGGGCAGGGCAAAGAGTGATATGGTTGGGATATTTCTCCGCTGTGAAAGATAGTGAGCCAAAGAATCTGGGTAAGGCTCTCACACCCAGGACTAATGTTTGGCAGAGAGACTCCCAGGATCCCCCTTGTTTTTTGTATATTTACGTAACTTTGGGTCCCACCTTAAGTTACTGGGGGAATCCAGACATTCATATTGCGTATTTACTATGTGTCTGTATTTGTAAGGTGACAAGACCCCCACACTGTTCACCTCACTAGTGACACATAGTGGGATAGTACAAACACACATGTGCACATTATAGGACATTCTCATACAAGCACATTTTGTCAGGGCTCGAGATTTGCTCCTTTTCAAAAAATGTTCACGTGATTTGGCGTGTGAGATAGTGAGCTAAAGAATCTGGGTAAGGCTCTCGCAGCCAGGACTAATGTCTGGCAGAGAGACTCCCAGGATCCCCCTTGTTTTTTGCATATTTACGTAACTTTGGGTCCTATCCTAAGTTACTAGGGGAATCCAGACATTACTATTACGTATTTACTATGTGCCTGTATTTGTAAGGTGGCAAGACCCCCATACCATTCACCTCGCTAGTGACGCAATGTGGGATAGTACAAACACACGTGTGCACATTATAGGTCATTCTCGTACAAGCACGTTTTGTCAGGGCTCGAGATTTGCTCCTTGTGAAAAATGTTCACATGATTTGGCGTGTGAAGAGGAGATGGACTGAGCTGACAGGTGGTGTGGCCTACCTATGGGAGTCTCTGGGAGAGTGTGAAGTTCTCTATAGGAACAAAGTAAATTCGTAGAAATGTCACCTGCATTGGTGAATGGTAGGTAAAAAATCATGGGGCTGATTCATGGAATTTGTGCGCCGAAAAACGTGGATTTGTGCACCATTGTGGCTGCAAATCCCTGTTTAACAAATGGGGATTTGCGGGCAGAATGGCGCACAAATCCCCATTTTTTGGCACACAAATCCCATGAATCAGTGTTACGCTCACCTGGCTCCCACAGGGGCGTCGGTCGGACCCGGACAGCTGCGTTCTCCACCCACGTGATGCGTAGTGCAGCGATGACTGACTGGATCTGCCCTCCTAATCTTGTCTGCTTGACCCATAGAAATATTCTCCTGCAAGTGGAGAGATGGATTTAGCCGCTTGTGGATTCAAGTGATGGCACCTCCACAGTCCTCCCCAACTAATCACCTCTGAAATGCCCTCACAGCAATCTCACCTGATATACTTGAAAGATGTGCTCTCCATCCTGCGTGGATTTGCAGGGGCGCGTCGATTCCAGTTACTTCACTGGTTTGAAGGCTCGGGAGAGTTCCGGAGAGTATTGACTCTGAGGTTCCTGGTGAGGACCAGTAAGTATTAATTTCATAGAGTTCAATATGTCCGATGTTCACTCTTGTTCCCCCCTTCCTTTCTTGTCTTGCAGCTGGCTCGTGAAAAGATGCTCTTGTGGCAGCTGGTGGCGCTCAGGTAAGAGTCTGTATTACCCAGCGCTGTCCAGGAAATGTTGCACGAAGAAAACGTGTTGTTTTGTCTCTCTTTACAGATGCGGTGCGTGAAAATATGGAGAGTCACAAAAGGATGCCTCCGGTGGTAAATCAAGTAAGTCTATGGTGTTAAGAATTATATGTGTTGGTTCCCTCGGCTCACCTTGTGGTTTTCTTTTGTCTCCTAGGTCCTGAAGTTCGGCGAAGAAATGATGCAGGCAGCGGCGACCCAAAGGATGCTGTGAAGACTGGTGAGTATGGCACAGCACTGCAGCTGGAGGTGTGGCACGTGCAGAAATGATGTTCTTTTCAGGTCCGGAGACAAGATGGATCCAGAATCAGGCGTGGAATAGAAATAAGTTTGTTTTCTAACATTGTCCCTTTCTTCCCTCTTTGTTTTAGGAGCTCTGGATTCGAGGCAGGCGTGGCAGAAGACTGGATGCAGGCTGCAGGCACGGTGAGCGTTACGCTGCTGGAAGCGTGTGTTGCTGGTCGGGCGTGGTTTAAATAGCCTCAAAAGTAGTCCCAGGTAAAAAGTCCCTAGAACCACACCCGAGTAAAAAATAGTCCCTGTAGAAAAATAGTCCCTTTCAGGCTTCATGTTGGATTGGAGTCATTTGCAGCATGGTCTGCCTGAGGTAAGTAATGACTATAAGCCTGGCGCCTTAGGCGCCAGGACTGATTCCTATTATGAGTCTGGCACCTAAGGCACCAGGACTGAACCCAGATAGCCCCTAGCCGGAGCTGCTGAGGTTTTACTAAATGTCTAGATGCCTGCTCCCGGGGCTGATGGGCTTGGTCCGGATGCCTGCGGGTAGGCATCATGACAGCACTCCCCCCCAAGGCACCTCCTAAAGTTGTTATTCCCCTGGGCCCTGGTTTGTCTGGGAAGTTCCGATGGAATCTTTTCACCAACCGAGGTGCATGGACGTGGTCACTAGGTTCCCATGACCTTTCTTGTGGACAGTAGCCCTTCCAATCGGTTAAATAAAAAAGTTTTGATTTAACCATCTTGGAGTACAGGATATTTTTTACCTCGAATTCAGGTTCTCCATCTATCAAGATGGGGTTGGGTGGTTTGGTTAATCTTGTTCCTGGTTGAACTGGTTTTAAAAGTGAAACATGAAAGACAGGATGAATGCGCATATTAGAGGGTTCCAATTCCAATTTGACGGCTACCGGGTTGATAATGGCCTTAATAGTGTAAGGTCCCAAATATCTAGGGTTAAACGTCCGAGTTCCCTTCAGAGGTATGTGTTTTGTAGCCAGCCAAACTTGATCCCCAATCTGGTATTGTGGAGTTTCACTTCTATGTTGATCAGCATTTTTCTTATATTTCTCTTTTGCTTGTTTCAAATGTTCTGTTGCCTCTTTAAAGGCTTGTGTAATAGTAGAATGCAAATGACTAACTGCAGGCATTTATAAATGCTGAGGCGAATCTAGTTCTGAGGTTCGAGGGTGATGTCCATATATGGTATAAAAGGGGCTTTGTCCGGTTCCTGAATGTACAGAGTTATTGTATGCATACTCGGAAATCCATAAAATATCTTTCCAATTACTTTCGGTCTGGTATAGCATGCAACGTAGGTACTGTTCAAGGGTCTGGTTGGTCCTCTCCATCTGACCATCAGTCTGGGGATGGTGACTGGTTGATAACCTCATGTCGATTTGCGCCAGTTGACAACATTTCTTCCAAAAATGTGAAATGAATTGACTACCTCGGTCAGAGACCAATACGGAAGGAAATCCGTGTATTCGAACAATGTTTTTGAAGAACTCCTTGGCCAGAATTGAAGCAGAAGGTAATCTTTTTAGAGGAATAAAGTGGGCCATCTTGTAAAAAAGATCCACAATAACTAGAATGGTGTTAAATCCATTACATGGAGGTAGATCTGTAATAAAGTCTAACGATAAGGTGTGCCATGGTATAGGTGGAATATCCAAAGTTTGTAAAAGGCCAGCTGTTTTTTTCTTCTGACTTTTGTTTTGGGCGCAAATGCCACAAGACATTACAAATTACTTTATGTCTTTTCGCCAGGTGGGCCACCAGAGTTGTCTCTTAATTTTAGCTTCAGTTTTTGCGATAGCTGGGTGTCCTTCCAGCAGGGTGTCATGATAATTGGAGATGACTAGTTCTTGTAGTTCCTTGTGTGGTAGAAATAGTCGCCCTTGATAATAAGGTAGGTCATTGATGACTGAGTAGTCCGGGCCTTTCTTCACCCAGTCCTGCAGGGCTGTTGGATCGAAGAGTCGTTGGATCTTTACTTGAATATCCTCTAGTGTCTGTAGAGTGGTTATGCCAAGAATTCTTTGTTCTGAAATTATGGGCACCGGTTCCAGGTTCGCATATGCTTCTCCCATCCCTATTCGGGATAAGGCATCTGCCTTGCCATTTTTACAACCTGGTCGATTAGTGATCACGAAATCGAACTCGGCAAAGAACAATGCCCATCGAAGTTGACGCGACGATTGGGCTTTGGCTGTTTTTAAATACTGCAAGTTCGGGTGATCGGTGATTACCGTAATGGTATGCCTGGCACCGAGAAGATAATGCCGCCAAGCCTTGAAGGCGGATTTGATGGCTAATAATTCTTTATCGGTATCTGCATAGTTTAACTCGGTGCCAAGAACTTTCTGGACCAAAATGCTACTCTGTGAAGTTGACCGGTTTCAGGATCCTTCTGGGACAGGACAGCTCCCATGGCTAAACTGGATGCATCAGTTTCAACTATATGTGGAAGTTCGGGGCGTGGATGCTTTAAGACAGGTGCAGACGTGAATTTCGCTTTCAGGTCTTGGAAGGCCTTTTCAGCTTCTTTGGTCCACAAGAAGCGTTTGTTTTTTCGCAAAAGTGCTGTGATAGGGTGTACAACATGTGAGAAATCCGGAATGAATCTGCGGTAGAAATTAGCAAATCTGAGCATGCTTTGTACCCCTTTAACTGAACTGGGTGATGGCCACTTGAGGATTGCGTCCACCTTTCGAGAGTCCATTCGGACTCCTTTTGGAGGCAGGATAAATCCAAGGAATTCAACTTCCGTAGCCTGAAAAACGCATTTTTCCAATTTTGCATTTAACTTGTGCTGGCGTAGTTTCTCAAGGACTGCACGAACGTGCTTCACATGGTCTGATTCTGAAGAGGAGTACACTAGAATATCGTCTATGTATACAACAACACAGACGTCAATGAGTTCACGAAGGATATCGTTCATAAAATACTGGAAGGCTGCTGGTGCATTGCACAACCCGAAGGGCATCACCTGGTATTCAAATAACCCGTACTTAGTGCAAAAAGCAGTCTTCCATTCATCGCCTTTCTTTACACGTACCAGATGATATGCCCCTCGGAGATCTAATTTAGTGTAGATGCAAGCGTCCTTTACTTGGTCTAGTAATTCGGGGATCAGAGGAAATGGGTATCGGTTCTTTACCGTGATCTGATTTAATGCGCGGTAGTCTATGCACGTTCTGAGGTCACCTTCCTTTTTAGGCACGAAGAACAAAGCTGAAGATGCAGGGGACTTGGATGGACGAATGAAGCCATTAGCAAGGTATTGGTCCAAGGTAGGTGTCGTAGGTGAAGGTTTTCGGGTTTCCGTAAGGGCGTAGATCCTACTACATGGAGGTTGTGCACCGGGTATGAGATCGATTTGACAATCGTATGATCTGTGAGGTGGTAGGGTGTTTGCCTGTTCCTTTTGGAATTCTGGAATTCTTGATATTCCTGAGGCAACTGCACGACTGGAGTAGTGACTGTGGCCAGGCCTTGGTTCAAGGTTTTTTTTTGGGTAACAAGTTTGTGCACAATCCGGGAAGGTTATTCTCTTCTCTCGCCAATCAATACAAGGATTATGTGTTTCCAACCAAGGTATCCCCAGTATTATTTGGAACTACGGGGCTTTGATTAAATCAAACACAATAGTCTCTCGATGCCCATCCTGACCCAATAGTGTCATCTCTGAGGTGGAATGAGTTACAGGCCCAGAGGCAATTTCAGTTCCATCGACTGTGGTGATGACATCCGAAGTGGTCTTTTTGCAGAGAGATAGATTCACCCTAGAAGCCAACTCGTGGTCCACATAGTTTCCTATGGCCCCGCTATCAATGTATGCCCTCACTGCGTGCATACGTGATGGCTGCCTTGGATCTGTAAGGACCATTGGTATGATGAAGTGCGAGGTCTGAGTATCCTTCTTCAAGCTCGGCAAGCGGAACTCTATGCTTGTCGGGCGTGGTCGTTTCCCGAATCAGGCTCTGTTTGATTTTTATCAGCAACTCCGACTACTTTTTTAGATGTTTTTATAGGGCAATCCCGTAGAAAATGTCCTGAGGCCCCACAGTACAGACACAATTGCATCTGCCATCTTCTTTCTCTTTCCTTTTGAGTTAAGGGTTCCTTGACCCCCCCAATCTGCATCGGTTCTGATACATCTGTTCCTTTGAGGGTAACATTGGGTTTAACCAATACCCGATTCTCGAATTTAGCTCGATCAGCCTTTCTATTCTGAAGTCGGTGGTCTAACTGGACCACTAAGTCTATATATTCTGCACAATCCTGAGGTGGGTTCACAACTTGGGCCAAAACGTCTTTGAGTTCACCCCGAAGTCCACGATGAAATAATGTAATTAGTTTTACCTCTGGCCATCCGGTTTCCACCACTAACCTATTGAAAGTGGCGATATAGGTTAGTAGATCCTGGTTACCTTGTCGTAATGATAAAAGTTTGTTATCCAGGGCCTGTCCCTGTGAATGTCTGGCAAATAGTCTTTCCATGCTCAATTGAAAACCTTGAAAATCCTGAAGAAGAGGGTCATCCTGGTTAACTAATGGGTTTGACCAATCCGCTGCGCTGCCACTAAGATATGATAGTACAAAGGCTACTTTGGTTTGGTCATTCGGAAAAGCTCCAGGTCTGCATAAAAAGTGCAAGCGGCATTGGTTCATAAACACGGCGAACTTTTTTGGGTCCCCAGCAAAACGTTCGGGTGGAGCTAAAGGAATGCTCCCTGGTAGAACCACTTGCACAGGATTGCTCGATGAAACAAGAGTTAGATTCCCCCCGAGTCCAGGTAATGGTGTTTGCCCAGCTTGGTTTTGCAGTAATTGTCTAGCAAGATCATCAGTGCGCTCCTTTGACACAATCAGTTCTCTCATGAGGGCATTAGTCTCTTGGCGCGCGGAGTGCACTTCTGCCCTAAGTTCCGCTAAAAATAGGGCTAGTTGGTCGGTTTCTGAGGTTTCCATAACGCCCGGGTGGGGATTTGTAGATAGGCTTCGCGTTGTGTTATGCTCACCTGGCTCCCACAAGGGCGTCGGTCGGACCCGGACAGCTGCGGTCTCCACCCACGTGATGCGTAGTGCAGCGATGACTGACTGGATCTGCCCTCCTAATCTTGTCTGCTTAACCCGTAGAAATATTCTCCTGCAAGTGGAGAGATGGATTTGGCCACTTGTGGATTCAAGTGATGGCGCCCCCACAGTCCTCCCCAACTAATCACCTCCGAAATGCCCTCACAGCAATCTCACCTTATATTCTTGAAAGATGAGCTCTCCATCCTGCCTGGATTTGCAGGGGCGCGTCGATTCCAGTTACTTCACTGGTTTGAAGGCTCGGGAGAGTTCCGGAGAGTATTGACTCTAAGGTTCCTGGTGAGGACCAGTAAGTATCAAGTTCATAGAGTTCAATATGTCCGATGTTCACTCTTGTTCCCCCCTTCCTTTCTTGTCTTGCAGCTGGCTCGTGAAAAGATGCTCTTGTGGCAGCTGGTGGCGCTCAGGTAAGAGTCTGTATTACCCGGCGCTGTCTGGTAAATGGAGGAAAACGTGTTGTTTTGTCTCTCTTTACAGATGCGGCACGTGAAAATACAGAGAGTCACAAAAGGATGCCTCCGGTGGTAAATCAGGTAAGTCTATGGTGGTAAGAATTATATTTGTTGGTTCCTTCGGCTCACCTTGTGGTTTTCTTTGGTCTCCTAGGTGCCGAAGTTCGGCGAAGAAATGATGGAGGCAGCGCCGACCCGAAGGATGCTGTGAAGACTGGTGAGTATGGCGCGTCGCTGCAGCTGGAGGTGCGGCGCGTGCAGAAATGATGTTCTTTATTGGTCTGGAGCAAGATGGATCCAGAATCAGGTGTGGAATAGAAATAACTTTGTTTTCTAATCTTGTCCCTTTCTTTCCTCTTTGTTTCAGGAGCTCCGGATTCGAGGCGGGCGTGGCAGAAGACTGGATGCAGGCTGCAGGCACGGTGAGTGTTACGCTGCTGGATGCAGAATAATGCGAAGCGTGTTTTGCTGGTCGGGTGTGGTTTAAATAGCCTCAAAAGTAGTCCCAGGTAAGAAGTCCCTAGAACCACACCCGAGTAAAAAATAGTCCCTGTAGAAAAATAGTCCCTTTCAGGCTTCATGTTGGATTGGAGTCATTTGCAGCATGGTCTGCCTGAGGTAAGTAATGACTATGAGCCTGGTGCCGTAGGCGCCAGGACTGAACCCAGATAGCCCCTAGCCGGGCTGCTGAGGTTTTACTACATTTCTAGATGCCTGCTCCCGGGGCTGATGGGCTTGGTCCGGATGCCTGGGGGTAGGCATCATGACAATCAGCCCCTAAATCTTTAAAAAAAATATTTCGAATGCACTACGGTCTGAAGGGCTATTGGCTGCCATTGTGAGTGAAGGTCAACGCTGTTGAATTTTTGCTTCCGAGCTGAGGAAACCCACGCATCATACACAGTATAAGGTTCAATTGTTTTTTTACCCTGAACTAAAGCTAAGATTCCAAAAGGAATACATGAAGGGAGGGATGTAGCACTGTTAAATATGATAAGGTTCACCATTCCAAAACTGGACAAAGGAACATGTAATTTCAGTTTATGCAAATGTGATGCCCAGATTGGAGTGTCAGCGTTAGGCTGAGAGAATGGAAATGCCAAATATTATGTAAGTTTTACTTTCGACGATTTTATAAACCAACTAGTCAACTTATCATTTGCCGACCATTATTGCTGCCTTACATTGTACTTGGTTGTTGTTTGTGTCATATTGCAACGGCACGCAAATACAACCTGTGTGTGTTGTGGCCTTTGTCCCGCCCTAATGGGCAGTTCAGAACCGAGACGCATGTAGTCCACTAGTTGGTTCCCCAATGTTCCACAAACGCGTAATTCAACGCTAATATTTAATTAAAATTCAGTCTATGTGTTCTTCTTTCTCTTAGCTTGCTCCCTGATTGTAGCGTCAGCGTCCGCATCACATTTTGAGTTCAACATACTCCATAGCACTAACCTCTGAAGCAAATTGTAGACTACTTTCCACATTCTTTACTCTGTGTTCCCATTGTTTTGACGTCGGTGTTCATCATTGGTTTTAACACGGGACGAATTAATGGGTAAAATGATAAACTGTACTAAAGATCGGCTACTGAGACACATTTCTCTTATTGTTTTGTAAACAGCTACATCATGCCTTTCTGCGATTTTCATCGATTCCAGATACCAACTGACAGGTTTTTCAACCAGCAGTTGCAGATACACCTGAAAGGCTGCATAACAATGACTCTTTTTTGGGATGATTGCCAGGGGCCGATAGGCCCTTATGCGCTACTAGTGATAAGGAGCAACCTGACATCGTTTACGGTGGCCTAGCGCCAAGCTGATGCCAAAGCTTGTGATTCACAGTGCGTCCAATGCGGTTTTTATACCCAAAAGGAACACCGTATGACTCAAGATAAACATTTGTGGATCGAGAACGAAGAAAATAATTACGCATTTGCTTGAATATGGCAATTGCCAGATGTTCTCGGAGCGTTTATTGTGAAATAAAAGTACTTTAAACATTGTACAGTTTTGCTATTTCCTTCAAACGTATGGGTTTATATTCAAAATTGGGACATGCTGTGCTGTGAGATGATGTGTGTTGATATTCCGGGTTCTGCGTCAACTAACGTTATCACGTAGGTGATGACTGGGTGCGTTTGGCTACACTACCCAGTAACGTCCTGGAGATAGATGGAGAATATCACTAGGTTTAGTGATGTCAGCCTCAGGGGCAGGGCATATGAATTAGTGCCGCCAGGGCAGTCCACCTTGGGCGATGCAGCAACGGATAAGATTATCACAAGATGGCCACACCCTGCTACCTGTTTTGCATGTGTAAAAAAGAGGAAAACTACAGTAAGGTGCATAGGAAATATTTGTACGCTCCATCAACGTATCTTTAGCAACACATGCCTGACCCCTCGGGACAATAATATTTCTCAGTGCAATATTCGTTTAATAGATCCATTTTATGCTCCATTCGCTGCAGATGATTTTCTAAGGTCTCTGTTTCTGTATTATTTGTAATGTCTGTATGGTGTGTTTAAAAAAAAATTGGTAAGTACACATAAAGTAATGGGTAATAATTGGTTTATATAGAGAAATGTAGTGTCTACCATTAGTATCACTGTTTTCACTCATGTCACGTTACGGTTAAGTTGCGCTACTAAAAACCTATGCAATTCAGTGGAAAAAACTTTGTTAAAGGGGCATTATGGTTCCAAGTAAAACCGGGAAACCCCTGAAATTCGCCAGTTATGGTAAGCTAAGCAATCATAACTCGCGCCACCACCGTGCACTTTTAAGACTAAGACCCAGGACATCAAAGATGACATCACAAATGTCATTGATACATTATATACATGACACAGCTTTCCATTAATGGGAGCTTGTAGCTATATTGAGAAATTAAGTAATAGCAAGATGAGAAGATCCATCATGTAAACTTGTCCTGGTTTGCTTACTACTCCATCTAGGATAGGGGCATCGTCTAAGATACTGTATCATCTAAGATACTGTATCGTCTAAGATCCATCTAGGATAGGGGCATCGTCTAAGATACTGTATCAAGAGCGACTTTTTATTGTATCTGCAAAACCAAGGCATGTGCTAACTGGCTGTTCAGAATTGCTTGAAATATATGTAAGAGAATATCAAAACTTAAACTATGATTTAGCTAATTTTTCGTCAGAACAAGTTTAGGCACTTTTATATTATCGCAATAGCACTGCATTACATTTTAGTATGTATTATACATGGCTAAATATTAATAGGTTTTTGAAAGGAGGAAACTGAACCGAGAAACTGGTTATTTTTATAGTATTTGAAATTAGACATTAATAAGTGAGTTTTTTATTTTGTGATAACTGTTTTTGAATTATGTGTTTTAAATATGTGTCTTGTATGGGATAGTTACTATATGAATATGTGATGTTGTAAATGTTAAACAGTGTCAAAAGGTTATACTTAACCAAAATACTACGATAAAAAATAAATAAAAAATAACGATGTCTTTAGCATTAGTCAGACAAAAATACAATAGTCACAAAAAGATGTGTTCTGGTGTGAACTAGATGCCGGGTTGAGGCACTGCCAATATACTGAAACAGGTTCTAGATCTAATGTATCTAGCTTAAGCTGACTGGGATGTGGTGGTTAGTATGGAGGTTGGCAAACATAGTGACAGTGATAACTATCCATTGAGTTGTGTCTTAAATATGTAGGGTATTTTGTGTAGATTTGGGGCCTAGCGATATTTTCTTACCACCAAGAATAAAAGTAATTTAGCAACAATCACTCCTTGCATTCAGATTGGGTTTGGTATTATAGTGGTATCGTGGCTATGCATTATTTCAGTACACAGATACATTTAGTTGGTATGCATTTTGTTGTGGTATAGTGATGAGCATAATTTCTTTGTTGTATTTGTGGCCCCAACATACAAAACCCCTTTCTTTTGTTTAGACTGTTCTTGTGATCTCTAGAGGCCTCAGGCTTCTACATTATTCAAGAACACCACATTTTCATATGGAGTGCCACTTATGGCTGTTATCACTGATTTATCTACACCAGTGAGCTATGCTTCCATAAAGTATTCACAATAACATGTTATGTTATGTTCTGTTATTTTGCATTTATATAGCGCCTCATATACCATTGGTATGGTCTGAAAGCGCTGGTATGTTGAACGCCCTTGGGAACCGAAGTTCGGGTCAGTAGAGAGAGTAGAGAGAGTTCAAAGGTGCGTGTGCGCAGCAGGTATGTGTGCAGCTGGTGCGGAATTTTTGTGGTAGCTGCTTCTTAGCGGTAGGTGTGGTGGTTGAGAGATCAGGATTATGTGTTTGCTCTGGCAGGATTTATCCAGACCGAGTGTGGCTGTGTTAGGCCTGAGGAGAACACCTGACTGGGGTGTGTGAAACCAGCAGTGTTTACTTAGAGTGATGGGGAGTGAGCGGTAGATGTTGATATGAGAACAGTTGTACCGAATGGTGTCATAGTATCTCTGTGTTCTAGTTGAGTGGTGGTGTAAAGAAGAGAGTAAGCGTGGGGTGTGGTATGATATATGCCCTTTCAAATGTTCCCTGCATTCCAAAGCATATAATGTACGTCACGCAATTCTATGCAATCAGGTCCGTTCTATGAATTTTTATTCATTTCAGGTGTTCAGGATTGCCCTACACACTCCTGTCTGCTCGACACACTCACGCACTCTAGTCCGCCTTGTGTGCTCTAGTCAATCCCTCATTCTCCAGTGTGTCCCACGCATGCTCTCATGTATTCATACGCATGCACTCCTGTCTTCCCCGCGCATGCACTCCAGTCTACCTCGCGCCTGTACTCCTGTCTGCCTACGCACTCATCCTCTCTGTATACTCGTCCGCTCTGTAAACTCATCCGTTCTGTACACTCATCTGCACTGTATGCTCATCCGTTCTATACGCTCATCCGCTCTACACACTCATCCGGTCCACATACTCATCTGCTCAACATACTGCTCATCCCCTCTACGTACTACTCAACCGTTCTACGTACTACTCATCCGCTCTACGTACTACTCATCCGCTCTGCGTACTACTCATCCGCTCTACATACTCATCCGTTCAACACACTCATCCGCTCTACGTACTCACCCACTCCACACACTTATCGGCAACACCCACTCATCAGCTCCACACACTCATCCTTTCCGTACATTCATCCTCTCCACACATTCGTCCGCTCTATGTACTTGTCCGCTCTACCTACTCATCAGTTCCACACACTCATCCGCTCTATGTATTTATCCGCTCCACACACTCATCCGCACCACACACTCGTCCGCTCTACGTACTCGTGCGCTCTACGTACTCGTCCGCTCTACGTACTCGTCCGTTCCACACACTCAGCCGCTTTACGTATTTATCCGCTCCACATACTTATCTGCTCCACACATTCATCTGCTCTCTACACTCATCCGCTTTCCACATTCATCCGCTCCCCACAGTCATCTGCTCTCCACTGCCATCTGCTCTGCACTGCCATCCGCTCTCCACACTCATCCACTCCCTATGCTCATTCACTCTCCATACTCATCCACACTCATTCGTTCCCCCCACTCAGCCGCTCTCCACAACTCAGCCGCTCTCCACACTCAGTCGCTTTCCACACTGAGTCGCTCTCCACACTCAGCTGCTCCCCACACTCACCCACTCTCCACACTCCACACTTATCCATTCCCTACACTCATACGCTCCCTATACTCATCTGCTCCCCATAGTCATCCGCTCCCCACAGCCATCCGCTCCCCACAGCCATCCGCTCTCCCCTCTTATCTGCTTCCTAAGCCCATCCACTCTCTACACTCATCCGATCCCCATTCATGCGTTCCCCCACTCAGCCGCACTCCACACTCAGTCGTTCTCCACACTCAGCTGTTCCCCGCACTCAGCTGCTCCCTACACTCACCTACTCTCCACACTCTACACTTATCCGCTCTCTACACTCCTCCGCTCTCCACACTCATCCACTCTCCACGCTCATCCACTCCCCACACTCATCCGTTCCCTCCACTCAGCCGCTCTCCACACTCAGCCGCTCTCCACAACTCAGCTGCTCTCCACACTCAGTCGCTTTCCACACTGAGTCGCTCTCCACACTCAGCTGCTCCCCACACTCACCCACTCTCCACACTCCACACTTATCCGTTCCCTACACTCATACGCTCCCTATACTCATCTGCTCCCCACAGTCATCCGCTCCCCACAGCCATCCGCTCTCCCCACTTATCTGCTTCCTAAGCCCATCCACTCTCTACACTCATCCGCTCCCCATTCATGCGTTCCCCCACTCAGCCGCACTCCACACTCAGTCGTTCTCCACACTCAGCTGTTCCCCGCACTCAGCTGCTCCCTACACTCACCTACTCTCCACACTCCACGCTTATCCGCTCTCTACACTCCTCCGCTCTCCACACTCGTCCACTCTCCACGCTCATCCACTCCCCACACTCATCCGTTCCCTCCACTCAGCCGCTCTCCACACTCAGCCGCTCTCCACACTCAGCCGCTCTCCACATTCAGCCGCTCCCCACACTCACCCACTCTTCATACTCAGTCGCTCCACACACTCATCCGCTCTCCACAGTCATCTGTTCTACACCTTCATCAGCTCTCTGCACTCATGTGCTCCCCACAGTCATCCGTTCCCTACGCTCATCCGCTCTCCACACTCATCCGCTCCCCACACACATCCGCTCTCCACACTCATCTGCTCTCCACACCCATCCGCTCTCTACACCCATCCGCTCTCTACACCCATCCGCTCTCCACACTCATCCGCTCTCCACACTCATCCGCTTTCCACACTCATCCGCTCTCCACACTCATCTGCTCTCCATACCCATCCGCTCTCTACACTCATCTGCACTCCACACTCATCCGCTCTCCACATTCATCCGCTCTCCACATTCATCCGCTCTCCACACTCATCTGCTCTCCACACTCATCCGCTCTCCACATTCATCCGCTCTCCACATTCATCCACTCTCCACACTCATCCGTTCTCCACGCTCATCTGCTCTCCACGCTCATCCTCTCTACATGCTCGTTCGCTCTTACATGTTCATCTGGTCTAAGCGTTCATCCAGTCTATACGTTCTTCCATTCAGTATAGTCATCAGTTCTACGCCCTCCTGCGTTCTATTCACTACTCTGTATTTACGTACTCATAAACTCTACACAAACTCATCAACTCTACACGCTCGTCCGCTCTACACACCCAACCACTCTACACACTCATTGACTTTAGTATGTTCATCTGTTCCATCCAATCTCCATACTCATTTGATCTTTCTAGTCGTCTGTTCTTCCACTCCTGCACTCTTCCACTTAGTGCATTCATCTGTTCTATACGCTCCATCCATTCTAACTATTTCATCTATATCATTCACTACGTTCCCTCCTCATTCATTATGTCCATTTCATCAGTTTAGATCTCCTTACTTTCCCAATGATTTATTCCTATTATCCACTTCACTGTTTTGATCTACATTACTCGTTTAGTTCTGTTTGTCTTTCTAGTTTGCATTCAAGTTTATTAGCTGTCAATTTCTCGCTTCAGGTGGTTTGTTGGGACGGTGTTATTGAGATGATGTTAGTTTGGAAAACCGGATGGTTTTAGGGGAAGAGCCAGGTTTTCAGTAGTTTGCGGAAGGACGCTAAATCCTCAGTTAGGCGGATGTGGGGTGGGAGCGAGTTCCACAGGGTTGGGGCCAGGGCTGAGAATGATGATCCGCCTAACCTGACTGAGTTTGTCTTTGGAATTACTAGGAGGCCGGCTGAGCTTGATCTTAGGTTGCGTTTGGGATGGTAAGGTATTAGCTTGTCTTGAAGATATTGAGGTCCAGTTTTATGCAGTGCTCGATGGGAGAAGCATAAGGTTTTGAAAGCCACCCTACGGGCTACTGGAAGCCAGTGCAGTGTCTTAAGGGCTGGGGATACGTGGTCTCTTGGACCAAGCGCAAGTAGCAATTTGGCCGCCGCGTTTTGTGCACTTTGGAGTTTGTTCAGTTGGTAGGCATGGATTCCGAGGTATAGGGGGTTTGCGTAGTCCAGTCTTGATGTAACGATTGATTTGACCGCGGAGAGTCTGTTGGGAAATGAGAGATATGGAAAGATGCGCCTAAGGGTTTTAAGGTGGTGGTGGCAGGACTTTGAGACATTGTTGACTTGGCGCGAGAGTGTTAGGTCAGAGTCCAGGGTGCATCCAAGATTTTTCACTGTGTTGGAGGGTGTCGGTGAGTTGCCCATGGCGGGTGGCCAGGGAAGTGGGTGCGGAAGAAGATCAGAGTTACCGCAAACCATGATTTCTGTTTTGGAGGGGTTTAATAAGAGGTGGCTTTGGGTCATCCAAAGTTCTATGTTAAGGAGACAGGATGCCAGGTCAGGTCGGGAGTTGGGTTTCGAGTTCAGGAATTTTATAATTAGTTGAGTGTCGTCGGCGTAGTTGTAACCCAGGATGATGCGGTATAATCACTAATTTATTTACATTAGTGAAACTATTTCCAGATGCCTCTTTCTCTGCTGACTCATGTACGTCCAACAGATTATCAGATTGTGTTCCGCTCAGAAGTCACACACACATACACTGAGAGGAACCACGCACACAGCTATTTATAATTACTCATAACATAACTTTTGCACATGGGATGCGTGGCATATGTTACCTAATAAACTCCCCTTTTATCAGGTGATATGGGCTAACTGTACCAGAGAAAACAGAAGCAAATAGAAACCTTTACACGGATTGTGATTTACATCAGTTTCATTTCAAAAATCATACATTACCAGTTTTGTGAGGCAGTCATTTCTAGAATAAACATAAGAGAAGTAATTGCAAAATACATGGCATTTCATTAGATTCTTTGCAACAATAAAAAGAACAGTGCATCAGTTGACTTGCATTTCTGAATAGCAACATTAGAATGCGGCTATCGCTACGCTGCCTGACTGAAATAGATTTCATTCACACATCGCATTCTCGCTTTGTGTAAGATAATTACCAGCAAAATTGTAGCAGATCAGCACGCAAACTCTCTGGACAGGTTGCTTTCTTTAAATGACTCGGGGCTTCCTTTTAGAGCACCCGGCGAGGACATGCAGTTCCAATCTGCACTCTTTGGTCCTCAAGCCGGTGCCAATTGACTGGAATCTCCAGCCTGTGAAGGTCAGCAGTACACTGCAACGACGCCCCTCAATCAGGCAGCCCCACAGCAACTCCCGCCAAGTCCTCACCGTAGCTGTGTAAAAATGTCCACTGCCTTTCTCTCTCTCCGAGATTCTTCAGGAAACCTCTGTTACAGCCCCTAAGGTGACTTGTCACCAGTTAAAATACACAATAATCTATCCTCCTCTTTCAGCAATGGCTTGGCTTATACGGTTTAGAAACTGTATCTACTCATTTCCTGGCATGCAGATTTCGCATCCAGCTAACACAGTGAAGAGAGAAAAAAATCAATCCAAGTGCACGTTTAAAATGACTTTCAGAGCCTGTCTTTTCTACCTCATTTTGCACTGGAGAACACATTGTAATGTTATTTGATTAGAATCATGTTAGTACTGTTAATTATATTAGTTCATTAATCCTCTAATGTGCCTCCTGCAACAGAGGAATTTCAGGTGATGAAAAAAAAAAACAATGGTGCGTTTCTAACAGTGAAAAAAATGATGTGTTTTTTTGACTGAGTAGCCTGTCTTCATTTACATATCCATATGTTACACCGGCAACACATGGCTTGCTGTACCGCATTATAGCAATACATTGATCTCATGCAGTGGTGCTGCACCCAAAAACACACTATATATTGATCCCATGTAGTGGCGCTGCACTCCAAAAACACGCTAAATAATCCGTGGTGCTGCACTCCAAAAACCTGCTAAATAATCCTACAGTCTTGAACTGTGATTGGGGGCCCTGCGCACATTTGCTGACTCAAGGGGTATGAGGTAGATCGCTGTCACTGGTCACTCCAAGAGGGCTGTTGAATGGGCTCCTATAAATCTGCCATCGGTCAAGCCCAGTATCTATGTAAGCATAGATCAACATGGTGTGGGTATATGTTTGGCTGATCACCCTATTCCCAGTATTGGGGTCTTATATAATGACCTGATGAAAGTCTTGTCAAAGACGGTGGGGAAAGCTAGGAGAACGACCATGGGAAACAGGGGTTGGTTTGATGAAAAATGTCAGAGGTTAAAGCAAGATCTGTTAAATTATCTTAAAAAAACAGATGTGATTGTTAAACCCCATCTAAGGAACTTGGGGGCTAATTGCAATGAAGTGCTAGCCAAAAAAAAGCAGTATATGATAAAACCAAATGGGAAGAACTGCTTTCATGTTGTATAAGTGGCGTTCAGATAAGTTTCTGGAAGATCATAGAGGGAAGAGATCTGATTATGGGGAGAACAGTTTCTAGCGAAAAAAAGGACCTTGGCCGTGAAGCCAGCGGTGTGGATTGCACTCCCAAATACCACGAATGTGGTAAAATTCTCGTTTTGTGGTTTTTTCGAATTACTTGTTCAAACCATTGTCTTCATTCCAGGTGGTTTTTGTTCAAAAGTATGCTTTTTTTATTTTCACATTAAAGTTCAACAAGTTGAAGTCACTGTTGAGGCAGATGCACTAGATGAGCTGTGATTGGCCTATGCATTTCGAATTTGATTTCCTTCCTCAGGGCCAGCTCGTGCTAATTAGTACCTTTGTAACCAATTGACCAATTTAGATAATACCCCACCATTCATAGAAACACCAATAATTCACACGGGTGTACCAAATAATTTCACAGAATGTTCATAACACCATGTAACATATTCCCAGAATTCATCAGTCGCATATTTATAAGTGATCAGTATCATTTTGCCAAATTCGATTCATTAACCATTAAAGAAATCATTAAAACATTGTTTATATACATGGGGCCCATTTTTACCAGTTCGCAATCCCCCGTTGCCAAAGCCCAATGGAAACGAACAGTATGAGATGCAAAAACCAAATTGTTGTGGTCATAGTATTATGTAGGCACACATGAGCATGTATTTTCTATAAATAAAGAGTATATGGAACGTATACATACATGTGTGCATGTTGCCACGTGTAATATCAGAATCACGGAATAAAGGGAAGAGAAAAATATATAAAGTGACCTAAGTTAGCAAAGTATTCCTGCAGTGATCATTGTTACAATTTACTCCACATGTGCTGACAGTCTGTTCGACATAAACACTAACCTGTGTATATTTCTGCCAATAAATGATCTGAAACAAATAGATGAGAATATGGATGGGAACAGTAAATCCTGATTAACATTTAACTATTATAAAATCCGTGTATATAAAAAAATCTCGGTTGCATCTTAGCTATATGCTTCAATTATGGACTTTCAAAGCAAATTTCTGTTTGTTAAGAGCGCGAACCGTACGCTGCAAAAAACCATGAAAGATCGACATCCGAACACTGATATCTATCAATGATGCGTGCGTGTTTGCTTCAATTATTGTCCTGCAAAGCGAGTTTCTGTGTGTTAAGAGAGCGAACCATGCGCTGTAAAAAGTTAACAAGAAATCGCTCATATGAATCAGGATGCCGCTATCACGTAGCGTAGTTCTCTTAGCTCTTAGCGACTGTCTCCAGAGACGTGAAGGTGCGCGTGCCTTGTTGCTGGGCAGATAAAAATGTTAGGGAAGTTACCATGGGAACGCTAAATGCGGAAAAAGGCAGCGGCCATCTTAAGCTTGTCAAAATAATGTCGGCTAGTATATGTTCGTACTCTTAATTTGCAATAGTTATAGTGTTGTTCAGGAGAATACAACAAATATTTATATTTAACGAAAATGCGAGCATTGTTATATTATACACCACTTTAAGAAAAATGCATGCTCGTGGCTCATACCTCGTATTTATAGCTCCTAAAGAAACTGTGTACAACACTATCCTAAATGTGTTTCCTAGTACTATCAATGTATCAGAGTTAATTACTGTTTGCCAACAAAACTGACTTAATACCTTTGTCGCTGCATCATATTGGGCCTCATTACAGGGACGGCGGTAACCATGACGCTATTAACGCCATGGTTGCTGCAGGTATTTTACCGATTCCGCCTTGGTGAATGGGGGAATTACCGCCCCATTCCAAGGTTGGCGGGGCGGTAATTCCCCATTCACCAAGGCCCTTCCCCATTCCCATTTGAGCCCCCATAGAGCTCAATGGGAATGGGGAAGGAGCAAATAACGGTACCGCTAACAGCAATACCGTTATTTGCCCTGAATTCCCTCAGCGGGTCCCTTCCTTAACGTGTGGTCTGGCCACCGGCACCGGTGCCCTTACCTGTGCCGGTAATCCCTTAGCGCCGTCCGTGTAATGAGGCCCATTGTAACAAAAAATACAACCAATTTAGGAATATCCTAGTATGTGATCAGAACGGAAGTAAGATGAAAACACTGTTCGTGAAAGTTACATATTGGGTGCTGCCTACGTTGTGACACTTGCTGCAATTAGAGCTGCATCTGAGATAAATATGACATCAGAAGCTTGAGTCAGGTAAGTATAAGTGTAGGTGTTGGTGTCTACATGACACCTACAGGACCCTAACATTATTCAAGTGGGGGAGCTAAAGATACTCTACCATACCATTATGCTTTCCATGAAAACGTTCCTTTGTCATGACATGTGACAAGAGCATGTTGCAGAAATAGTATACGGTATCACCTGTTACCTTTCTGAAAGTACCGATTTAAACAGTCACCCTACTTAGGGTTTCATGTTAATTCTTTTCAAATTACACACTTTGGCAATCTATTATATGCACTCTGGTGTCACCCTAAATGTGATTCGATATTCACTTTCATGAAACTCCACACCTCCACAATCTATCATATGGACTCTGATGTACATTTGTAGTGAGGTGCGTCACTGTATCCGTCTTGATCTCAAACTTGGATTCAACAAGGGCTATGCATCATTGTAACCCTATAATGAACATAGATCATAAAGAAAGGATAAGACAAAGGCGTCTAACTAGCAGGACCTTTTATGCAGCAACGGAACAGTGCATTGGATTTCAAAAACCGATAGCATTTTTCATCAGTTGCTGTGGAGTGAAATTAGTGGCCAAGAAGCACACACACACACTGGCCCTCATTACGACCCTGGCGGAGATCCATGGTGCAATTTGCACCATGGTCCATGGTGCTAAGCTGCCAACTCCGCCATGGTGGTTGGCGGACTTACCGCCCCATTCCGACCTTGGCGGGGGCGGTAAATCCCCAATCCCCATTTACCCTTCCCCATTCCCATTTTTGCCCCATAGGGTATAATGGGAGTGGGGAAGGCGTTAATTACGCCACCGTAAATTACGGTGGCGTAATTAACAACAAGTCCCGTAGCGCCATGGATTTTTCCGCCTGCAAAAAGCAGGCGTAAAAATCACCATGGCGCTACGGGAACTCGTAGTCAGGCGGAAAGGTATGCCATGCTTTACGCCGGCGTAAACCCCTTTCCGCCAGGGTCGTAATGAGGGCCACTGTCTAATTATTCCTATAGCAGACAAAAGACATTGGTTAAAGTAATAGTGTGATTGGAATGGCTGCCTTGTCTAAAGGATGATAGAACTGGATGCAGGGAACACACATAATAGTGTTCACCTGAAACAATTCACATGACTTGCCTGCAGAGAGTTGAATGTTAGGAAATGAAACCTTATTCACACATAACTGTTCACTATGGTGTGCTATCAATATTAGGCACAGACCTAAAAGCAGTGATGTTTTTTTAAGAAACATATTGAAGGAAAGATTCAAAAACAGAAATGGAAAGTAGGGACTGTTTTGCATTTTCCTCACGCAAAGTCCAAAAGTGTGGTTTGTCAGGACCACGTAATGATTTTAAGACAGCTGCTAAGGTTAACTGGCTGTGTACAATGTGACGGTGTGTCATGCTGTGTGTTTGGTGCGACTTACAACTTGCAGGACATTTTGGAAGCCGTGACCAGCAGAGTCTGTTTGCTCTGGCGACTGGAGGTGGAGCAGCTGATCCAATATAACCTCCCCTTCTGCGCAAGGTGTGTGGCGCTGTGTGTTTGATATGTTCAGTGTGATCACTGTGCACTGGACACACAGCCTAGCACCCAGGATTTGGAACCCTGTCAGCTGAGGCTGAAGAGGAGTAGGAGCAGGATTTGGTATACCATAGTGGTACCGGAGTAACGAGGAGCACGCCTGCTTGAACCAAGCGAAACCCCTCAGTGGCGGAGATTGGCGGCCTGGGCTCTTAAGAGTCCTAATGGGTCCTGGCCTTCTGTCCAATCGCCTACAATATCCTCCCTCCCCCTGCACTTGCCTTCATGCCCACAATGACCTGTGTTTCTCAGGACTGCACTTATTGTGTTTGCTGGTGCACCCACTCTTACCAAGTGCTAACTGCCTTGCACTTCCCCGTTGACTTGCAACTGGCTCTCTGGCATTTCCCCCCTGGGGGACCCGCAAGCACTTACCCCCGTCCCCTGTCCCCCCTCTCTCTCTCTCTCTCTGCACTTGCATGCTCCGAATGTCACAAGACCTAGTAGGACCGCTGTTGTCATTGGCTTTTTCATTGTCTTTTTTTCATGCCATTGTCTTGTATTGTTCCCTTCCCTTTTGCCTTGTGGGCACTTTGAAACACAATTCTTGCTGTATAAGCACCTTACAAATGCCCAATAAAATGAATGAATACATCAATTTGTTTCTTGGTTCCAATACTGGGAAAAAATACTTGACGGTTTCCCTGATTCATTTGGATTTTACGCGACTGTGATTTTATGATTACTGGGATTGTCGCAGATTTTTAAGCGCAGCTTAACACGTGCCTGGGTTCATTGCTGATGTCAGCGATTGAGCAAGAATAGGTGTCTGTTTTAATGTTTCTGTGCAGAACTTTTTAACCTTAGCCCTCATCTAAGTGAGTAGTCACGTGCTCCCCTGGAATTTTTCTTCTGTGATATTTATTTGGACTTATTCTGATTAATACTGTCTAATACCTACATGGAAGAGGCATTTGTTGCGAATTTAAGTGACTCTGTACAAACTACGCAGTAAAAGCACAAGGGAAATAATGGCACAAATTGACCCCACCGCCTTAGGCAAGCCTGACGTGATTACTCCACGGGGGGATCATTGCCTACCCAGCCGTCTGCCTATTCAATCGGGCCATTGGACTCACCCAGCATGGAGAGCTGGCAAGCTGAGAAACGACCAGTGGGGGATTCCTCAGTGTCCAAAGGAGCAAAGCGACCAGTTTACTCCATTGACGACATCGCTTAGCAGGCAAGGTGGTGATCAAAGGTGTAAAAGGGTTAGAAACCTTGCACCTGCCAATGTTGCAGCAAGTTCGGGATCTCACAAGGAAGTGGAAATTGGTTCGGTAAGTGTGATGTGTGTTGCCACTCAGATAGGAAAAGGTTGTACCGATAATACTGTAAATAGTTACACAATATCACTTTCGCCAATTACACCCTGGGGAGGGGTGACAGATCGGGACGAAGAAGCCTCAACCGGCCTTGGCCAGGTGCAGAATAACTCTTCCGGCAGCCTGAGAAAAGGTAAATTGGGACGCACTGATGTTATTGCAGTTTCTGTATTGAACATTAGGAAAGCTAAGGCAAAGCAAAAAAGGATGGAAGACTTTTTTTCTGGACGGCTAGCCTCCCTTTGCCTGGTGGTACAAGCCCCGAGATTAGGCTTGAGGGGAGAAAGAGAACTCCAAATGAGGGTTATAGCAACTTTATTTGTGACCAAAGTTTAATTGCAGTGGACTTTTTGGAGGCACGGAGTGCCCCCAGATACATTTTTACAGACGTTGAAGGGATGGTGGATTTGATTGCCCCAGTGGAAGAAGGTCTGATGCTGTCTTACATGACGGAACACCATATCAGCTCCTGAGTTGGGGGATCCGATGAAGGGGCAGTGGCCCGTCATGAGGTTAGTCCACCGCCACAGGAGCTGCATTATACTTTGAGGGAGTTGGATGAACAGGTGAGGTTAACCGCTCGGGAGACATAACCCTTAAATATGGTTCCAAGTTCCTTTGCTACTTTGTACGAAAATATAAGATTTGAACTTATGACCCATACCCTTCAGCTAAGTGAGCTGAAGTTGGGCATAGAGGTGGTGCAAGGTCAATGTAAACAATTGTTGGAAAAAAAAGTACAGCCCTGATAGCGTGTGAGAAATGATTCCACATATTTCGACAGAGGTTGATCTACTGTCCTTTACTATGTATCCCCCTCCCTTGCTCCCACCTACTATTTCTGAGTCAGGGTTAAGGGTTCAGGGTACTGACTGTATTAGGGATAAGCAAACATCAACCCAAGGGGAGACCACCTCCTAACCCTGAAGAAAGGGTTCCTGAAAATTCCTCAGGAACATGCTGTCACCCAACGCCCTAGAGTCTCTGGGAGAGCCTGTGTCTGAGGAGGAGGAGGAGGCGATGTACGAAATACCACTGGTGACAGAGAGGTTGGAAGCATTGAATAACCCCACCTCCCATTCGAAAAGGAATACTTTGGTAGTGAAGAATGCAACCAACAAGAGAAGCTTGTAGGCGGTCCCCTGGTTTAAAAAAAACATTGCACGCCACACAGTGGGCACATTTTTTCACCCAAAAAAGTGTGGCGGGGATGGGGACGATTATGAATCAGAACACAGAAGTGGGTGTAGATGTCCCATTTTAGGGGGGCAAAGGGCCAAAGGGGTAAAGAAATTGATGTGTGTATTCAAATGGGTGTCAATCAGGGATCAAGTCGAGGATACACGTGGGAGGACGCAGTCCACCCACTTTTTTCAAAAGGTGGACTCAGCACCCGCCCCACAGCTAAAAAGAGAAACATTGAATGTCCACTTTGAATTTATAAATTAAAGCCGACCAATGGGTTTGAACAGCAGTCGTCAGGTTTGCAGGCCAGAAATTTGATCATTGCACTTTATAACCTGATCAAAAATGACAAACAACTAAAGGTGAAATGTCCCATTTTGCTACTGCAAGTTCCAGGGAAAACATTGGTATTGGTTCTTGGAGTTTAAAACAGGCACACCCTTTTTAACGTTTTCAAAAACATTATTAGAAAAAAATACCCTCTCTTGGTTTTGTGTGTGTTGATTTTATGAAAGGCAAATGCCCTTCGTGCTGTACAATTTGGGTGGTTATGCAAAGTCAATTTAATGAAATGTGCATATTTCACATTGATGTGCTCATTTCTGGCGACGTTGAATCCCATGGCGTTTGTTGATCAGTCCCCTACTTATTATTAGCACTTGACCCCTGTTGACAATGAGGGGCAAGGGGGCTCAGTCTAATCCTCGTAGGGAACGTTTTTTAAGATCTGTTGCAGTCTTGGAGGGCGGTGTGGGCCCAATCCGGAACTCTGATTCTATACAGGGAGGCCCCCAAAGGCCAATGAGGGGTTCGACCAAATATTCCTCTGATAGGGCCCTTAGAGGTTCCCAGTTGGTTATCATGAATGGGGGTGATTATCCAAATTAGCGTCTCTGGTGCAGGGGACAAAAAGCGTTTGCAGGCCAAAATTGGAGAAGGCATCTGACTCAAGGTGGGCTTATACTAAACAAGAGAAATGTAAGTGAAGAATGCAATTCGTTTTAAAGGGAGGGACCCAAAGGGAGTAAAACACATTAATGGGTGGAAACAGTCAGGGACGTCATTTCACCAAAATGCCTGGGGCAGCGGAAGTGACATCCCACGACCCTTGACCTCTGATGACATCACAGGAAGTGATATCATTTGACCCCACCGCAAAGTGATTTCGCGGGAAGCGATGGAACATGACCTTTCACCTGTTGACAAAAGAGGAAGTGGCATCAAATAGCATTATACACTATGAACAATATGGTTACGATATCACTATAATGTGATGTACATTTCATACAAGAATGGATCGCCATATGTATTGTTAAGATCAGTGTGTATAGGCCCATATTACCAAATTACTGTGAATGCAAGCAGACGTCCATGACCAAATGATAATGATGTGTTATTATATAGCTGTTAAGCTTAAACGCTTTATATAGAAGAAATATACACCCAATATCACCCAACCTGTGTTGGTACTCATTTATTGACCTCAGAAGGATGAAAGGCTGAGTTGAGGCGTTTAAGAACAGACTAAATAGGTGACTCACCCCCCTGAAGTGTGCCTGAAATAAACGTTTAATGAGTCTAGAAATTATTGTATAGAATTCCAGAAAGACACATTTTTTGGCATTCCTGTTCTTTCTTATTTAGGGTCAGTGCTGAATGTGTTAGACTTGTGGCACTCCTGTTCTTATTGTTCTTCTTTTTTTAAGGGCCCTTAACAAGAAGGTAGCCACTCCAGAATGTATTTTTTATTAGAGGTCGCAAGGGAGACCACGGAGGTCGCACTTGCGACCTCTGGTGACCCCCAAATGACATCCCTGGAAACCGTCCGTATGAGCAAGCTTTTACAAAGGGAAATGCTTAGTGCTGGAGCGTATATTCGCTTCAGCAGAAGGTCCATTAAATTGAGGGAATGTACTGAAGTTACTGCACGAAATCCTGCAACTTTGTCTGATCAGTTGATGGGATATTGAGGGAGTTTATTTCCCTGATAAAAAGTGTACAGATGCTGTACAACTAGTACTAAAATTGATCTTGGTAGTCAATTTGGTAATGGCTGAAGTGGATATAATAGTTAATTTGGGTTATGATGTGTACCCCTTGGAAGAGAAAAAGGTAAAGGAGCGCGAGGTGGATGCTACCCCTTTTGCAAGGGAGTACCAACAGGGCCTTTTACGTCCTTTAAGGATTGCATGCAACCTGTCAGATGATCATAGGTTTATGTCTGCTGTGGGAGGTAAGGTTGTGCAGGAGGAAGGGGTAATCGAGAATATGTGGTCCAGGATCCCCCATTCATTGCCCTCTAACTGTAATATGGTGAGCGGAAGAGGGATGGGACTCTAGCACGGGGGGCAGTAGGACTGGGCTTTCTCCATCCTGGGCTGGAAATGCAGGGTCTTTTCTAGCGTGACAACATTTTTAAAGGGAAGTAACGATTGGTTGTCATTGGACGGCCTGCTACTTCAAAAAGTCTGGGTAACCCGATGTGTCTGCTTAGACGGCTACACAATACTTCAGCAGTAGGCAAGGAAGGGGTAAGGGGCAGGCCCTCAGGCGGCTTAATTATAGCCGTGAAAAACACCTTGTTAATAGAATCTAAGGTTGTTTCTGAAGATGATTACGGCATTTTAGCAATTAAAGTAAGACTCAAAGACTTTGGGGAAGAGCTGGTGCTGTTGTTTAATTTATACAGTAATCCAGCATGTGTTAATCTACCTTCCTACTTGCACAAACTGACTGGGATTTGTGAAGCTTTTATTTGTGAACAAGCAGGGGTAGATGTCCTGTTTGGAGGGTGACCTAAATGTGCCCTGTGTTGAGAAGGGGGTGATTTGGGATCGAAGCAAAGAGGCAACGAGGAGGCTAAACTGTGGATAACTTTTTTTGAAAATTGGGACTTAGCGATGGTAAATGGTGTTAGGAGGGAACCTGTGCAGTTCCCTCTGGGATCACTGCAAAAGGTTTAGGACTACAGGTGTTTGGCAGTAAACCCACTTGGTAGCAGTCTGTACCACACAGATTCACTTGGTAGCTGTGGCTGAGCAGTCAGACTTCCCTCAAGAAGAGTTAGGCAGTATGTGGAGTATACAAATAGGGCAATCTACACAGTAGAACAAGCAAACACGGAACAGAGCTTTGTTGTAAAGATATATAGTTATTTATTTATAAAAACACATCTATGGAAAACACACTGGCACTAATACGGTAAACAACTTCAATTACAATTACTATAAGTAAATCAATCCCCCTAACAATAGTTCGACAAGTCTAGGTTCAACGGCACCACTTATTTGCAGACTAAGGTGAATGCTTTAACCTAGATGGCACTCTAGTATTTGTTAGGACGGGAGAGAAAAGGCAGGGTATGAAATCAACTCGGTACCAACACTTTTACGAACAAATGCAAGGCAAGTAAGGCAGGGTCTACTGTAGATCGCAAAGTTCAGAGGCCAGGCCCACTCGGAGAGAGGCAAGGCGAAATGTTCCAAAAAGTATCACAGTGGACATGCACTTCGAGTCTTTGGCGCAAATTGTCACAGAAAGATTGGGCCAATTTAGAACAGAAAGTTAAGAAGGCTTGGAGGCGACCCAATGGAGAGGCGAGGATTAAGACACCCCACTCTAACCGACACAAGGGAAGCCAGGCGGACACGGTACCTTGTATGTGGAGAGACAGCTCCGACGGGGGCAGTTGTTCCTGGTGGTGGATGCAAGTCGGGGCTTTGCCAAGAGAAGAGATGATCTCGTCGTCGAAGGTAAGTTGAAGATCGTTGCACCACCAGGGAAGAGACCGGCCGCGGAGTGCTCCGTCACAAGGCACCACCTTTTGGTCGCGGTACAGGGGTTAGTGGCTATCCGGTTGCCGGGGTGCTCTGCACAGGCAATTCGACCACTACGTCCTGGAACGAAGAAAAAGCAAAGGGGACTGGTTGTTCCCACCAGTCAGGGGAAGAAGACTCTCCAGCCGGGAGATCTCCTCTGTCGTTGGGAAGTGGTGAGTCGGTTCAGCAGGGCTCCACCGGAGGTGTCGTCGTTGCAGGTCGGCTCAGCTCTACCCTCGTCGGATTCTTAGGTCCTGTGGTGACTTCTGAAGATCCAGTCCCAAAAGCCCTGCTTTTATGCAGAAAACCCCCATTCATTCAGCCTAGCTGTCAATCAAAACGCGCTAAGTGGTGAGCGGGGTGGCTCACCACTTGAGCCAATCACACCAGAGTGCGACTTGAGTTGGCACGGCTACTCAGTCCAGGGTGCCTAAACCCTCTCCCACACCCCCTGTGGTACCCAGACAGAATGGCACCACTTTGGAGGGCCTCTGTGCAGAAGCCCGCCAAAAGTGGAACAAAGGGGTCAACCTTTGGTTTAGGAGTCACAGAGACGAGCACAGACGCCATTTTAAAAACCGAGTTCTGGCAGAAAATACCAACCGATAGATTTATTTAAGATAAATAAACCGGGGGTATGTTAGAGATTAACAAGAAAAAGTATTAACCTCCAACAATGGGAAGAATCCCATAGGGTTATATTCGGGGTCGAATATAACAAGTAGTTTCCACTGCCACCAGCCAAAACTCGACGAGGGGGGACGGGACAGTGCCCCCTCGAATAACAGACCCAGGAGTAATCGAATTACCCCTACTAGTACGTCCACAATAGGATGGTTTGTACTAGTTCTGTTAGTAAATTTAGGTCTAGTAAAGCCAATGGTGACTTTACATGCCCTGGGAGACAGTAGTCAGTCCAGGGGTATGGAGTCTATGGTGGGGATCCTCTAGGACACCCCAGTGTTACGGCACGGAGTGTGCGGTGTAACACGCATAGAAAAACATATGAGACCCTATGGAGTAAAAGACCCCATAGCCCATAGAACACATTGGCCCTCATTACGACCCTTGCGGAAATCGAAAAACGATGGCGGAAATGCAATACCGCCATCGAATACCGCTCGTTGCGACTATGACCCGTCACCGTAAAGTACGATGCCATTAGCGACACCGTAGTGAACGCCAACGCTAACTGCACCAAGTACGCGCACGCGCGCCATGCAAAACCGTAATCACCACCATGGCGCAACGGTACGCGAATTCTGACCCTAGCGGACATTTACATAACGCCATCAAGCATGGCGGAAAGTACCAATCCGCCATGGCGAGAAATACGGCATCGTGAACCAACCGTAAATGGCCCAACTGAGTGCCTGTACACCACTCCCTGGCCACATTGCACAACACCTCGTAGGTGCAATGAAGTAAAATGCAACCAGTGAAATGCACAAGTCACCCACGCATGCCAACGAACAAATGAATGTAGGGGCTCCAAGTGCCTTGTGAGTGGCCATCCATATTTGGCATGTCACCATTGCCGTACTGATGCAGCACAGGCATGCGAAGGTTCAAGTACAGCAAAATGAACTGAAAGATGAGACAAAACAACAACAGGCCCCCATCGCCTGACACCAGTGTAAGGCAACATTCAAAGCAGTATCCTTAGGGAGACTGCACCAGCCCTGTACACATGCCAGTAAACAAACCAACCATCAGCATAAGCATGTACCACACAAGTTGGCAGAGTGACTGAGCAGCCAGGCTCATCTCAAGAGGGGCCAATGGGAGCTGCAGGGCACAGATGGCACGAATACAGAAGCTATTCCAATGGACATGACCTCAGTCTCCCTCCAAGAAACGCACGCAAACACAGGCACCTGTGACCAGCCATTATCTGATAATCACATCATTCCACCAATCCACCTGGCTGACCGGCATCTGTTACACAAAAGCTAAACCCCCGCCCCTAAGCATGACATCATTAAAACAGTCATAATGGCAGCCCCTATCCCTGACCTTACTGGGCTTCGTAGGCAAACGCGGCCAGTACAGTACCACGCAACTATACTCAGAAGCCGGAACCCAATGCAGATCTACTCACAATACATCGCTCCACAAATAGGAATATGCTACATTACTTCCAAAGAATAACGCTACACGGTTAACATCAGACTAAAATTTCAATGCACATCAAATTCACCAAGCCCATACAGCTATTAGGTCATGAACCCCAAAATATCTACATTACTGTGGGCTGCATCCGCAATAAATGACCAGCTACTCCTTGTGTGACGCCCTGTTCCTTCATGGTACACAGGGGCTACATACACGTCCAAAAAGGCAACATGGAAGCGCCTAGAACCGCAGGCCCGTCCCATTAGGTAGGCACTAGTCCAGCTGAAAGGTAGATATGTTGCTCCTAGCCACTAGTACTGCGTAAGGGCATGTGGCCCATTGGCGATCGTCCCATAAGATCGTAATGGTGCTCCACTGATTAACTCGAAGCAGCAGGTGTCGGGAGTAAAAGCCATCTGCAGGAGTGGCATACAGATGGCAGCGGCAAAAGGGGAGGAGATACCTGTCACCCAAATGAAATGAAAAAGAATAGTATGGCCATCAGAACTTCATTTGAATCACTCACTTCAATGATCACACCAAATCTACAGCCATATGCATGCTAGCCCACTCAAAAGGATTATTTCCACCCATGAATCAATTGCCAATCATAACAATATAAATCGAGGTGAAAACACTATTACAAACGAGTGTTTGTGTGCATGCGTCTGTTAAAACAGAATCCATGAGATGGGATTAGTAACGTGCATAAACACAAGTGTTGGAAGGCGCGTCGAGACAGGGAGGGTTCAACAAGGGCAGATAGACGATGGTCCCACTATGGCAGCTCTGCATCACATAGCGCAGGGGAAGGGGATAGATACCAAAAAGCCATGTACATGGCAAACTCTCTATTAAATCATCTGTCCATGCATCCATACATCATTCCCTCATCCCGGTATAAAAACGCATGATTATTAACTCACATTACATTTGAAATCTCCATTGAGTCTGTGCGTAATGCAGCCTGCAAAATCCACTGTGCTCCAGCCCGGAATTCTAGTGATGTGAAGTAACATGTATTTGGGAACGTCCTGCCTTATCGTCCACTACGCTATTGCGCATCCCATACTATTCATATCAATCATTGCATTCTCGCCATGGCCCCTGTCCCAAGGACATTAAACAATAGAACGTTATATTTGCAGTCAGACCTGTGGGCGTCTCCTCGCCGCAAGCTGAAAACCGAAAGCGCTGTCCTTCGAATTCCTCATTTGCAACATCACGTCGAAAAGGCATCCGTGGGCGCTCGAAATCACAAAATCATCCATGTAGTGCGGCAGTGTGTGAAAATGGCAACTGGCTTCACTCACAAATGGGACGCCCCGCCCGTCGGTGAACCTCGGTACAGTGCTCGCCCAAAGGGGATTGCAGCTGGCACAGGTGGAATGAATCACCACAGGTGGAGGCTATACAGCCTGAAAACACATAAATTGCACACCCAACCCCCTCCCACAACCACACCCACTCCAAAATGCTACCGGCAGGACTAGCGATGTTGGGCCTGGGGGACCTGATAGCACTGCAAGTACTCCAACTTCAAGAAGAAGACCAACACCAACTACTACAACAACCGGCCGCACAGAGGAGACGCAGGAGGAGGAGGAGGGCAAGGCAGGGCCAGCAAGGCCCACCAGCACAGCCACTACCACCACGCAGGCAGCCCGCAATCCCACGCCTCCGAGCTCATCCGTTCAACCTCACTGCTGAGCAGATCCACACCCTCTACCGTTTGGACCGGGACACCATAATCTCCATTGTGGACATGACACACGCTGACCTTGTCAGCATGATAGATAGCCCAACCGCCATCCCACCCCTACTGAAGGTGGTGTCTGTACTCCACTTCCTGGCCACAGGCACCTACCAGCACACAGTCGGACAGTTGCATGGCATTTCACAGCCACTGTTCTCACGGACACTATTGCAAGTGCTCGATGCCCTCCTGAAGCACGCAGACGACTACATCTCTTTACCACGCTCGGAGCAGGAGATTACAAACACAAAAGTTGGATTCCATGCACTGGCCGGCATACCGGGTTGCATTGGTGCCATCGACTGCACCCATGTGGAATTGGTTGTCCCACATGCCATGGAGGCCCAGTACCGCAACCGGAAGCAATATCATTCTCTTAATGTACAGATGGTGTGTGACTCCAACAGGATCTTTACACATTGTTGTGCCCGATTTCCTGGATCAACCCATGATTCTATGGTCTTGAGGAACTCTACAATACCACGCTACATGGAGCGACACGCAGGGAACAGATCCTGGCTACTCGGTGAGTCTCATTCCATGCATGATAATGTGGGGTATGTGATGCGGCAATGACCTGGCAGGAAGGGGGGGGGATGCGTACGTAGCAATGTCATTCCACAAACATCCTTTCTTGTCCACATACAGGTGATGCCGGGTATCCACTGAAGAGATGGCTCCTTACACCACTCCGGAACCCACAGGACCAGCATGAGGAGGACTACAACCATGCCCACTCACGTACCCGTGTAGTCATAGAACAGGCATTCGGCCTACTGAAGGCTCGTTTCCGCTGCCTCAGCAGGTCTGGCGGGGCACTCCTGTACCGCCATGAGAAGGTTGCAAAGATAGTCATGGCATGTGTCATGCTACACAACATGTGCGTACGTAGAAATGTGCCCATGTCCCCTGACGCAGAACTGCACGCACCTGAAGATGGTCATGATGAGGCTGGGGATGTGGCAGCACCTCAGGGAGTCCGCGAGGCACAGGAGGCCCGTGAAATTCGTCAGAGTATCATAGATTCATGCTTCTAGCACTCACGCCTGGTGGCTGATACATGGACACGGGACTTGTGGCACTGTGTGTGTCTGGAACATGCACAATGTGGACTGTACGCCAATAAAGGCCTCGTACACAATGATCAATGTCCACACGTCTCATTGGATGATTATGAAATGTTCATTGCATATGTGAAATTATGTTACACACCCCATCGACCCGCCACCCAAGTAAGCCCAACACCCCCCCTCCACCCTCCTACCTCCCCCCCGAACACCAGTGTCCAAAGATGCTCATTGTCAGTGGGCAGACGCTATTGCAAGCCCCCTCTCCGGGTATCAGGGGCATCCCTGCCTGTGGAGCGCAGGTTCCTCCCAGATCTACGTTGGGGGCTGCCCTGGACGGAACTTGCAACGGATGATGTCTCTGCCTGCTCACGTCCATGCATGTCCCTAAGGGTTTGTGAGAGCTCAGTGAGCACACGGCGCACAGCGGCAAGTTCAGCACATACGTCTTTGGACGTCGCATGCAGTTCCCCCCTCAGGCTCTCGGTGCTTCTCTCCATTTGTACCCTCAGGCTCTCGGTGCTTCTCTCCATTTGTACCCTCAGGCTCTCGGTGCTTCTCTCCATTTGTGCCCTAAGTGTCTCAGTAGATGTTTCTATGGCTGCCTTAGTACCCCCACATTCATCAGCATGGTCCTTGAGGAGCGTGGCCAGTTGCTGCTGTTGCACGATCACCTGGTCGAGGGACTGTTGCCTCTGCTGTGCCATGGCCATTTGCGGTGGTGTCACAGAGGGGCTGATCAACTCATGTTGCCTTGCCACAGGGCTTGTGGGGGATGGCCAGTCGTCGTCTTGTGGGTGCCCCTGCGTGGTATCCTCATGGTGTAGGGGATGAAACAAACAGGGGGATTGAGACAGGTCATGGATGGGTCCTACATCGACAGCACCGTTGTCTGTGTCGGAGCATGCTGGCATTAATGCAGTGTCACCTATGGTGCTGCTGCCATCAGAAGCAGTGCCTTCTGTGGCATCCATTGGGGGGACCTGTGGTGCTGCTGGTGTGGGCATGCTGGCTGCTGGGGTGCCTGTTGAAGTCCCCTCCTGTGTGCTGCCACTTGATTTGGGCTGCTGCCGTGTCTTGATCCGTGCAGCTGAGGTGGAGGGTCTTTGGCCGTTGGTCTTGGCCCTCTTTGCAGGTGTGCTGGTAGGGGTGTCCTGCAGCTCGTCGTTTGACTCGGACCCTGTGGTGGAGTAAAGGAGGGCGAGCGTTATTTATGGGTCTGTGGAAATTGGAATGGCAATGTATCACATGCATTGGGGTGGTACCTGAGGGTGATTTGGGTCAGGGCCTTGGAGGTGGTTTCATTTCTGTGTGGATTGAGGATGCAGTTGTTTTGCAGCCTGCAGTTAGGGTGTGCATGCTGCACGTGTAGAGGGTGTTTTTAGGATTTTTTATTATTTATGTATTTAATGTGACTTTTAAAGTGCGCTATCAGGCCAATGTATGTGGCCGTTCTCCTGGACATGTGTTTCTGTTGCACTATGTGGCCACATGGTACTTCACATGATTGGACATTGTGGATTTAGCATTGTTTTATTTGGCCCACCTACCTGATTCTTCGGATGTCTGCACTCCTTTCTCCATCCCTCCGACTCCCTCTATGCTCTCCATTCCAATGGTGGAGGCACAGATTTCTTCCCAGGGGGTCAACTTGATGGGTGATTCCGATCCTCCCCCGGTAGCTGTGGCAATGTTACGGTTGCCTGATAGTATGCTCCGTACGCGTTTCCGCAAGTCGTCCCATCGCTTTCTGCATTGCTGTGGGTTGCGGGGTGCGGTCCCCACCGCACTTACCCGCTGTGCCACCAGGGCCCATGTGGCCTTCTTGTTCGCAAGTGCCGTCCTGGTCATTTGCGTCGAGAAGACGACGGCAGCATTCTCCTGGAGGGTCTCTGTGAGCACGGTGAGTTCCTCATGGGAGAAGTGGACCTGCCGCTTGCGGTCGCACGCTTTTTTTGCTACTTTTCCCATTTTGTTTGTTTTAACTAGGGTGGCTGTCGGGTTGGGATGTGTCTCAGGGTCGGATTTTTAATGGTTGTGTTGGGATTCTGATTTTATAGGTGTGCGGCGTGCTGTTTCCCGTTCCGGCCCCATGTTTTTACTTCCGTTTCCGTATATTTACGGTCACCGTATTTTGCGATTGGCGCTCATTACGGTGACCGCTATGATGGGTGGCGGAATTGCACCTAGGGCGCCGTACAACGGCGGAGAGGGGCGTTTTGGGGACATTTCCGCCATCGCGGACTTTGCACTTCCGCCATGGCGTAATGCTCGTGCCCGATGGGTCATAATTGGCCGCACTTTACTCCATCGTGCAATGGCGGAAACGCTATTTACGCTATGGCGGTCGGGTCAGTTACTTTCCGCCAGGGTCGTAATGAGGGCCATTGACATTCAAAGGAATTACACACATTCATGTCCAAGAGTGGGAGAAAAAGAGTCTCACTCTTAGCAGGATGGAAAAAAACAAACTCCAGAAATCCAGCAAAGCTGCTCGGGGACTCACTAGGTTAGGAAATTCAGCCTAAACAGAGAATTCTCCCTAACAAATGGTAATGTGAAAGAGGATATTCCCCCTCAAGACACCTGGAAAAATGCTGTTAGCTCCACCTGTATCGATTAAATCGTGTTCTCTGTGTCCTCAATGAGGACAGGTTTAGAACTTCAAATTCCTACGACAATTCTGAGTGACCATAATCCTTTACAAATAACACTGGATTTTGAAGTAAAAGCTAATTTGCAGTCGATGTTCTCGAACTTAGACCATGCTATTGAATATAATTGATTAGCGAGAAGGATCCCCAAAGGGCAAAAGTGCAGTGAATATTTTAATCAGCTTTTGGCTTCTTCTACCTTATCTGAGAAACTAGACATGTTAAAGGTTGGCTCTGTTTGCCAGTTATTATATTATCCTCAGATCAACATAATAAAGTGAGAGGGACCGGCACACATCAGTGGATCAATTGGTCCAAGAAAAGAATAGTATTTTGCATAAAGAAATCCACAGGATACAAAGAGAATGTTCATATATGGAAGTGCTAGGCGAACAGATGAGAAAACTGAAACAAACCTTTAATAATTGGCTTAAACCTTATCGATACCATCAAGCACAACTTGAGAGTGAAAGAATGTTACGTATTGTTATCAGTAAAGACTCTCAGAATGTTGGTGTGTTAATTAACACTCTGGTTCACCCCAAGATAATAAATAGGATAATCCCATTTAGGAGGAGGTATCGGGTAAACACTTTGAATATCTGGACTGGCGTCCTGCGGTTCTTATATCAGAGCTGCGTATTAAATGTCTGTGGGTTTTGAATTTGAGTGTCGAAAGGATCAAATAGATCATTAGAAGGTCCTTTAACTCAAGAGCGGCAGGACCCAGCTGGCTGTCCAATGTTCTTATAAAATCGAATCCTAGAGTATGGGCAATCATCCTGTTTGTTTTAATTTTCCTCTGTGTTGACTAAAGGAACTACCCCAGATTAGTGGAAATGCTCAGTGATAGTTCCCCTTTATGAGAAAGGAGACAGGAACAACCCACGTACTGCCCTATATTACTCCTGGACTATGATAGTAAAATGTTCATGTTTGGTCTTGCAGAACCTGGAGGATTGGGCCAGATCTGTGGGATGCCTCACAAAGATCCAGACAGGATTTAGAAAGGGTCTTTCTACCAGCGTGGGTGGTTTTGTGGTGTCTTGTATACACCCTACTGATGAGGTTCAACCAGACCGAAACACGTGTCTGGGGTTGCTGTTGGTACTCTTGTTCAGAGGAGAATTGCCTAGCATTTCGGTGCTGGACTGCCCCAGGGCAGGACAAAGACTGATATGTTTGGGATATTTCTCCTCTGTGAAAGATAGTGAGCTGAAGACTCTGGGTAAGGCTCTTATAACCAGGACTAATGTCTGACAGAGAGTCTCCCAGGACCCCCCTTGTTATTTGCATATCTCAAGTAACTTTGGGTCTCACCCTAAGTTTCGAGGTGAATCCAGACGTGGACCCCTTGCTCACTATTCTTAGAGAGGCACAGCTACACCCTACTGATGTGGTTCAACCAGACTGAAACACGTGTCTGGGGTTGCTGTTGGTACTCTTGTTCAGAGGAGAATTGCCTAGCATTTCGGTGCTGGACTACCCCAGGGCAGGACAAAGAATGATATGTTTGGGATTTTTTCCTCTGTGAAAGAGAGTGAGCTAAAGACTCTGGGTAAGGCTCTTGTAACTAGGACTAATGTCTGGCAGAGAGTCTCCCAGGAACCCCCTTTTTATTTTTATACAAGAAAAGACATGGGCAGAGGCTTCTAGACAGACCTTTTTGATGGTTATTGATTTTTCAATGGCTTTCAATTCAGTTAACCATACACGCATCTGGGGCAAATCAAATTAAAGATCTGGGGTATTCCACAGTCCTTTTTGACAATAGTGATTCACTTGCATAGGGGGTCATTTCTGCATGTCATATTGAATAGGCAGGGTACCCTTTATCCAAAACGCTGTACCCATACAGGGCCGAGGCAGGGATGTATGCTGGCTCTCTGCCTGTTCAATCTTTATCTGGTGGATTTGGGTGAGTGCTTTAACCCTGCATCTTTTGTTTAGTTCGATTAGGGGATGTGAGGATACCTTGTTTGACCTGTGCGGATGATGACGTCCCGCTGGACAGCACACAGGTTGGACTGCAGAGGTTGGCTAGCGCATTGGAAAAGTGTGCCAAGTTAAATGATGTAGTGATTAACTGTGGCAAAACAAATGTCCTAAGATTCTGAAAAATCAGCAAAAAAGCCAATGGGTTTTTCTTGGTCATTGTGCAGGGAATCTGTGGTACCAAAACAGAGACTTACTTATGAAGGCTTTTAGCAGCTGCATGATGAAGATTTCCTCTATGTCTATAAAGTATAATTGTAAAATTCTTTAATATTTAAACACAGTTTAAGATTAATGAAATATTGTTAATTTGGGATTAAGAAACATTTCAGAAATAGAAAATGTAAAACACAATGAGCAGCATTAATCAGCGCACACCATTTTGATGCTTAGGTGATTATTATTTTCTCACACAGGTATATGCCCAGTACTGTATAACTGGTATAGTGACGTCATAACTATAGCTTGACTTGTTTTTGATTCTTCAATAAATGCTTTGTCCTGCATATCAGATAGTTCACATGGATCACAAAAATGATCTGCATTTTGTGCCTCTGATTCCAGCCATGAATTTAAATGTCATCATGTGGTCAGTTCCGGTATACATCATGCACAAACTGTGTGATGGGACTACTAACGGGTCAATTATTAAATCATTAGATGTGTGTTGCAGTAAGAATAGATTTTCTGCTAGGCATTATGTTGAATACTTGTATTTAGAGCACATATCTCTGAAGAAATGTACTTTTAAGGTTATTTTGGTGTTTTGCTCATTATAGTTGATCTGAGGAAGTGCTAGACCAAAACCGTGTGCTATTGAGGTATTTGGACTGAACAGTCAACATTTGAAGAACTGTTAAAACTGCCGTGACACTGTTAACAGTGGCATCAAATATTTAAAATGCATTTCATTTTCTTTTTAAATGCAGTCATTACATGTAGCAATACAAGCACCCATACGTGACATGCTGTGTGTTCAAGGAGTGGGGATGGCAAATGTGTGAACTTTGATTTCCTTTGCATGAACACGGATTTAATCATATTGGATTGACAACTCGGATTACTCCTGTATGACTCTAATTGGCAATAATATCTGTCTCATCCAAGAGAATGGCCTGCTATATCTGAAGCAGGCAGAATGGCATGCCTGCAAGCAACAGGACACATGGAGGCCATGTCCATCTCATATAGACGAGCATAAATTAAACTGAAGTCAAGCAACAGAAGTCTAACAAGTGCTCTCCGTGCGTGTGTGCTGAACCCCTCACAGTTTTCCATGAGGAGGCTGCATTCGATGATGATACAGAATGCAGCATAGTCACCGTAAAGGAGAAGGAATGGTACCCTCTCTAAAACAACTGTACTACAAACCTCTTTTAATATGTGTATGTACCATTTTCGAAAACACAGCATCCCCCAAACTTCCAGTGTTTCTGGAGCAACTTGTTAGGTAGCAGACTGCCCCTCTAGTTTGTCGATTTGGCTCCAACTGGTATTAGTGAGAATGAAAAGGCCTCGACCTGAGGTGTTTTGGGCCGCCCCTAGAGCCTCTTGGAGCAACTTTTGAGAACATGCACAGCAATATTTTCAGGAATGTGCAACATAGCGTTAACACCTGATCCGGCAGGCCGGATTGGGTGTTATGGGCCCAGAGCCTGAATTAATAGTTTGAGCTAAGGGGTGCTTAACAAGGATCTACGGGACGATCACAGCCGATCCGGTGGGTCGGTGAGTGTGTTAACGCTATTAGCAGCCCGGGTTGTTAATCCGGTACCCCAGGTTGCTGACAGTATTGTATCTTGTTTGAATGAGCGGGACCCTGCGCAACACCCCCTTCATTCAAACAAGATACTCTCCTAAAATGGTTACGAATGAGAAGGAAAGTGGGGCTGTCCTCTTCCATTCCTGTGGCGGCCTGGAGAGCGCGCGGCAGCAGAGGCTGCGGCAAAACAAAAGGTAAGTGGGCAGGTAGGATGTTAAAATACAATCAGGTCAGTGAGGGTGGGGTGCAAGATGGTGGTGCAGGGCAGGGGAAGGGAAACAGCCACTAGGCTGCGCACAACATTGGCCTGTGATCCAAGAAACCCTATTGGTTGACTTTCCTGCCCCTGGTGCTAATAATGGTTACAGAAAAATGTTTTAAAAAACATACTCTTTATGGATTCAACTCCATAGAGGATGTTTTTTTTAAGACAGTGGCTGAAATACAACAGGCAGAACCTGGAGCCTGATTTCACACACTCGCGTCCAGATACACGAATAAGGAGTTTACGTACAGAACATGTGATCTATTTCCTTTGTACATTATTGCAAAGGAGATGCCTTACATAAACATAAATGTAACAAGGCTTTCAGGAAAAATTACAGAAGCCAACAGTCCAGTCATTGCAGGAACTCAGAGTCCTTAATCTGAGAAATAAAACATAACCTGGGCAACTGCAGTCTGCAGCGGGTTCTCACAAACTCAAGGGCCCAAGTCACTATGCGTTAGGCTACTTTTGGTTAGAATACAATGCCATATGCCCTTAATGTCTGTGCCTCTTAGCTGGCCTCGGTATGTTCCCCAAGCCTCACTGCACTTCTGGGATTGGATCTTGGGTGACCTATGCTGCATGATAGTCCGGGTGCATCTTGGCAGCGTTTCTGCCTCTGGAAGAGGCAAGCCGCGCAGGATGTCTTCCGGGATCTGTGTTTGACTCCCCTCTCTGCACACGCAATCCCCCTCATTAGCAGGGCACTGCACATTGTTCAACCTCAGTGGGGTTGTCAGCGCAGGCACCACTTTCCCTGGCTGGCTAGATAATGCCTGACAAGGCTGGCAGCTGTGGGGTCCAGCTTCAGAAGTTCTCAGGTGAAGGGTGGAGTCCAACCCACAAAGAGACTGAAAGAACAGGTCTGGAAAGGCTACAGTTCTGAGGGAGAATCGTGTCTTTGTAGAACAAAGAGATCCTTCTGCTCACAGATGCTGCTTGTGGAAAGCGGGAGAGGTAAGTGCTCGGAAAACCGATAGCACCTCTCCACTTTCCAGCACCTCTCAACTTCTCAGCCAGTGTATATCATCTGTGTCGGCTCAACCCAGGCACCCCCAAGTGGCATCACACTGCTCAACCCAGGCACCCCCAAGTGGCATCACACTGCTGGAAGGTGGGAACAATTATGATGACCTAATTCAGCGGGTGCATTACAAACCCCCCCCCCCCACAAATTACAGCAACGCTAAATGTATGACATTTATTCCAAAATGACAGTTTAACTTTAATCCTTACCATCGCAATAGGCATCCTAACTATTGTCATACATTTCCTTGCATGCAATAGTTATAAAGAACGTCCTCTATATGCATAATTTCTTTTCTGTGAGGCCACCTCTCCCTTTTATAGTTCATTGTTTGCTTGGAAAGTTATGTATGTTTAACTTTAATTTGCAAGTGGATTAGTGAGCTTGAGGTGTCCTTGCCGACTTACATGAAAGACAGTCATGAAATGGATGTCATTGCATTCCATATTACTGTTGATTGGCCAGTCCCAGTCAGCAAAGGAAATGACTCATTCAACTAGCGGTCTACCATTTATTATACTTGAGGTCTTTACCATGGATTGACAAATGTAAACATGGTTGCTTAGTGGCATGGGAGGCGGAGAGCACAATCTTCAGATGTATGTATCAAATGGCAGGACTCTCTGAGCCAATGTCCTACAACATATTACCAATGAGAGTTTGATCACCAGGACAGCAACATCCCATTGCACAATATCAAATTACAAGCAGGTATGGTGAAGAGGATGTTTAATTAATTAATTCAAAAGTGTAAATGCCTCTAAACTCACCAAGAATACATTGCTTTGATTGCCAATGCTTTTTTGCAAAGAGACACTTACATCGCTTCTCAAGACAAACAGCAAAGAACAGGGGAGGGGGCAGCACAGACTCCCAATACATAATTAATATGACACCTACTGTAAAACTACATTTATTTAGATTATTTATATTGCCTTTTTAAAACCAGATGAATGCAACAAGCCATGTGTGGGGGTGGGCGCTTTCATTTAGAGATGCTGATCTGTTATGTTACTTCAGATACAAAGTACATAACCTGAATTATCCAAGTTGGAATCGTGTTGGGCGTCGACTTCTATATAAAACGTGTTCAGATGCTATAACTTGGTTGCAAGAGAAACATATTCTCAATACAACCAATATTATGTTACTTAAAAGTCTAAACAGTCCCCCCCCAGAAGTAAAAATAAAAAATCATTTGATTCTCATATTGCTCTTCATTCTGGACTCCAGCCTCTAAGCGCACTACTGGAAATGGGTACCAAACCCGAGCCCTAAAGTGCCAGGCTATAATGTAAGTCTATGCAAAAAGGACGAGTTAATTAAGGGGTTGAGCTGTCACCCCTAGAATCAACATGGTTACACCAACCTCTTGGTGTTATTGAAGACGACTAATCCAGTATTCTCAGGCACAAACACTTATGGCCCATGACTCCACATTCCCTTTCTGGCATGGGTCTAGAGACTGTCAGGATGGAGTTTAGAATGACCAGCATTCTTTCTCGTTTCCTAGAACACATACAAACTCATGTATGTGGCACCAAGAGCATAAAATCCATGCAGTTCACTACAGCCATAAGCCCTCTACCCATAGGTTGTCCTCTCCGCGCAATGTTGATCCACGCATATTGTGCACTTATCGCATGGAGACTGCTCATGAAAATGCAATCTGTGCCCACATGAATCTTGGGATTTGACTGCATGAAAGCATGCACCCTTTGCACACGTATTTTCTGTGCAGAAAGAACTAACTGTAAAATAACGACGTGGATATGCTCATATTTTAAAACCTAAATGTACTCATAAAAAGATCTGCTCTGTCCAAGTGTAACTAGGGATGGGAGTCACACAGCAGGCTCATATCAGCTAAACAAGCAGAAACAGCTCCAACAAGTGACCACGGCTGGAACCACCAATCAATTGAGTGGTGGGGTCAGAATAAAAGCAGACATGTTTCCACAGTATGCAAAACACACAGTCACGGCTGGTGCAGTACAACTTCTGCTTGCCATTAGGCAACCTCTTTCCCTCCTAGCAGCTGACCTGTTAGACCAGTAGCAGTCCCATGAACAGGCCTTCAGTCCACCAGCCTGCAAACTCCCATCAGGTCCCCAATAATCCTGCCCAGCCACCACAGCAGTAGCGCCAGGCCAGGAGGAGGTGCAGGAAAGTGCAATAGGTGTGCACGCTGTCCCATCTTGACCTGAGAGACAAGCAGCTATTTGCCACATACTGGACAAGGCCACCAAGTTGCCACTCTCGGCAGATGTATAGGATGATCTATAACCCAACAGAGACATCCTTACAACCCTGGCACATTATACTATCCAGACCTGTTTTCTTTTGCTTCCTCTCCGCTGGCATATGATTATTACCCTGACATGTTTATTGTGCATCCTCTCCCAAGATTGAACTGCCATCATGCGATGGATGTGCCACTATAGTGATATTCCCGCATACCCTGCTGCCTTCAATGACATTAAATCTCATTTCTATGCATTAGCCAAAGTGGTGGGAGATCTTGATTGATACTGTAATGACATCTATGGCATATATTTCTATCTCTAGTATTAGATTAGGTTACAGAGAAATATCCCTGATCTAAAATCCCTCACCATGAAAATCCCATCCCACAATCTGGGACCAGAAACAGGCTGTTTTCAATCTGAATAGTCTGCTCAATTTAAAATAATATAACAATACATTAAATGCAGGCATAGTGTCTACCGAAAGGAAAACACAAACTGCTTGTTATTGTCCTGCTAATGTTTTCTACCAATTCGCACAAACATTCATACTTCATATGAATGACTATCTATGGCACTAGAATATTATAATCCACAATCTAAACATACAGATTGACATTGGTTGTTTAATTCAAAAAGGTAAAATAATTCTTCTTGTAAAGTCAGCAACAAAACAATTTCCTCTGAAACCATCAACAAGTATTGTTCTCAAAGAAGCATATACACTCAAGCATATAAACTCAACAATTGTATTAGGACTTATACAAATCTAAATATTGCACAGCATCTGTGACACAGACTTTTGGTTTCTAGTTTGGGAATAGATACAGGAATCTTTTGCTGGGCTTCACTTTTTTTTTTACAATTAATTAAAGGCTTGGGTTCAGGAATTCTGTTTCTTTTTGGAATGCTGGGATGGTAACACCTATCTCTCTCACTATTCTCTAGAAGCCAGGTTCTCCCACTGAACACCCCAGTTCATTGTGTTCACTACGGAATGGATTTCAAATACTTTATTACCATGGCAGAAATCACTCACAAAAACGTATCATTCCATATGTGAATTTGGGATGTGTAAGGTCTCCAGAGATCCCACATTCTTTGTGGAAAGCTTTCAAGGTTAATGTTCAAATACAAAGCACATATGCCTTGTACTATCTTCCTCCTTTTAGAGACACAGCTTGTAAACAGGGTCCCCTCAAATATTTTTAATTGCTAGTTGGGATTTAAACATTCTTTGATATTTATTCAAATACATTTAGAGTACTCACTTTTGGCCTGTCTTCAAAGGCCCAGGACACGTGTGGACATCAACAGGCTTCAGGAATCACCAGGTAAGCCCTTCCTTTCATTCTGTCCACCTGCTCTCAGGTAATCTTGTTCTGGGTTGGGAAAGGCTTAGACATTCAGATCCATTTGGAAAAGGCCTTCTTAAGGAGAATTTCCATCAGCTACTTATAACTCAAGTCCAAATCAGATTTTCTTAATTTTCTGCTTTCCCTAAATTCTTCTCTCTTCTGATAAAGTTGCGTTTAAATGCACAGCAATCGCCACTCATCAAATGATGCAGCAGTTCTGCATTTCAGATCCTTTGATAGGTTCCCTTCAATTACTGATTGCAGGGTCTCCTTGCTTTGAATGACCTATTAACTACTCTGTGTTATAAGTGGATGTGTTAACCATGAGGTAGCTGAAAGGAAATGCCATTTGGCAAGTGGGGAAAGCCCCGGCTTCTTTTATTTTTATTAGTACAAAAATGACGCAGGTTATAGCTTCTTCAAAGGGGAAATCTGCAAACCACATCCCCTTTGTCACAACTCCACGCCAAAAGCATAGTGCACTTGTGCCCTGCTGCATCAGTAGCCTTATCTGCAGCACACACTCTGCTTTTTGGCGCAGAGCAGGTGCAAAGGTCACAAGATGCCCACTTGACTTCTGCAGCAACAGCAAATTCACTGCAGCACAGGGGCGACATTTAAGATATGCCCCCTGTATCAAAACTACAATGATCATGATTACCCCATGCTAGTGGCATGAGCTATGCCTGATTTCAGGCATAGTGCGTGGTGATATTTTTGAAAATGGCTGCCACATCCCAATTGAAATTGCAATTGTGTCAGCTCCTGTGAGTCCGCTCTGCTGTGGAAGGGAATGGGCATTCAGGTCAGACGGGCTGATACGGCCACATGGCAGGAAAGAGAACCTGAGGACCCAGACTCTCTTTGATTCTCTTTTGGAGGGCCTCGAACCGCTTCCCTAGAGACAGCCACACAGCAGGCTGTAGTCCTGGGCCCAGGTTGTGGGGTTAAATGGCAGCCACAGGATCAAATGAGCAAAAAGGGCATGTTAGTCCCTAATGTTCTGAAATTCATTCTTCCCATGGAAGGCACACTGGCAGAATGAAAAGCCAGCCTTTGAACTTTAACACAGCCAAGGTTAATTCAAACAGTGTGTATTTCTGCAGTTGAAACAAGGAATATGCTAAAAATAAAACCAGACTGCAGAAAGGTACTGAAAAGGCACATTGTGATCTGACAGACAGAAAGGCAACCTTTCATTTTCAGCTGCCACATTAAAAATGTTTTGTGCAAATTAAGAGAAATACACCTATTCAAAAGGGCTTTGCATCCCATTGTCAGAACTCTGGAGGCCTATTTTTCAACATCAGCAACCTTGCTGACAAAAGAAAGATGCTTTGGAAATGTGGGCATTTTACTGTATGAACGGAAAGGAATTGTTTTACAGTGAAACACCCTGGCCTAAAGTCTTCAAATAAAGATCATAAAGTGAAGTGGACATTGATAGCATGATGAGAGCTATTAAAAGACTTCACATGAAAAGTAAATGCAACAAATTGAAAAGGCAGTATTTTTATTTCAGAAGCAACATTTAAAAGGTCTCATGTACCTAAGGAAATGTTACCTTCGCCAACATAAGTGTATGTTGCTAAAAGCATCACTGTAAGTTTCTATTTCCTGAGAAGGAGTCAGTTCTACTTAGGACACTCTGGTGACCAGCAAGGGATTTTACGAGGGCCTGTTCTCGCAGATAAGCAATAAAATGACCATTAGACATAGGAGAAGGAAGGCTAATAGTTTTACTGCAGGCTTAAGTCAACAATGAGGCCACATATGTTTCAAGAGAAGTGAAACCTCAAACAAGAAATTAAACTCAGAATCCTATATCTGTAAATATGTGGCAATAGGTTTATATTACGAATTCCATTTTCCCCATTAACGTTTGAACCATGATACTTACAGAATTGGGACAGCTATCATTTTAAAGCTTTTACGGGCCTGTCATATTGATAACATTGTATAGCAAAAAATGACTTTTGAAAACCATGTTACAGCATGAAATGTGTTTGTAGCTCCCCAGAAAATGTATGAAGCAGAAAGTTGGGAAACCAGTGGCTTATTAAAAGAGATATTGGCATTGGAAACTTTGGGTTGATAGCTGTTATAATTATTGTGTAAAGTGCAGCAAATTGACATTTGAACCTGCAACCTCCTACCAAGACAGGCGTCATCTTAACAAGGCCTACATGAGCAGAGGAGCACCAAAATATATACGTTGTTATGTTTATTTGTAAAACAAGCATTTCTTTGATTTAGGACTTTTTCAGTGCAAAATTACGTGTGTAAAAAATGAAAATGTCTTTCATCCGTCCCTACAATTCAACTTCATAACTCTTAAGAGCCTATCAGCAGAGAGAGACTGGACCATGGGGAGGTGGGAATCATAGGGTCCAACAAAAATTCAATGCTAATAAGTTAACACCTCCTGATTTCAATATTTTGGAGGTGTAGCTTAGAGGGTAAAAAGGCCTCACACTATGTGCAAGGGCAGACTTGCCAACAAAATAACTTGGTGAATCCTGAGACAGTTGCCCGAAATCATCTAGGAAGATTGCTGATACTATCTGGGTTGGAAAGGACTTAAAATTACTGCATGATTAACTTTGCCTCGGAAGACAGCAATTGGGAAATACTGAAGCTGACTGGGCCCTATGACAAGGAGAGCCAAAAAGAGGGATGAATGGTGGTGGATATCTTGGAATGAAGTACCTGACCAGATCCCTGTGCTTCCACAAGAGAGGGTCCTGAAACGCTGCTGAATTTCCTGGGTGCCAAACCCACAGAAATCCAATGTAAGTAGCTTATCCAACAGAACCAAGTGTGTGGGGATTTTTTTGATTAAATACCTTCCCCTTAGTTAATGAGTGGGGGTATGAAAGTATATCCTTAGTATATTTGATAAAAAATAATTCAATTAATTCCAGTAATTTATTAACATTCGAAATTAACACATTTCATTCCCAGTGTACCTTAAAAACTATAGTCAGTAATATAATTGGGTGCATCTATTTTTCTTGTCAACCCCAGACATGCCTAAGTGTCTTACTGCCACCATTCCTTAGATCTGGCCTTTAAGCAGAGGGGTGCTGAATGTCACAGAAGGCCTGGGATTGATGCTAGGTCAGCAACGTGCTTGTGTTAAATAAAATCAAGTGTAATTCCTAATTGAAAAATGCACACTCTTTTCTGAGAGTGAGAAAGTGGCCCTTACAGATGAGTTTGTATTGCTTTGAGGTGAAGAAGGAAGAAGGATTCTATCAATCCAAAGAAGTATCAAAAATCTGTTGTGATTTAAAAATGTCTAGCATTTTCATGTGTGCAGTGAAACTAAATTTACAACGCACTGCATGTAGAAATTTGCTATTGAACACAGAAAAATGTTGCAGTTGTTTTAAATCTAAACCTTATCAAGGCATGATAATGCTCATGACCTGGTAATGTTCCAAGGTATTGGTTAATTTTGACATAAAGGGGTTCATGAGACAAGAGGTTGGAACTGTTTATTTGGCCTGTGCTCCATGCACATGAGACAAAAGTAAAATCAGAAAAAAATGAGATTTTGTATCGAAGCTTTGTTTTGTGCCCCGAGAAGGTGGTGTGTATAATCATTTAGTGTAAATGTTCAAGGAACCTATTGTTTATTAAATATATAGTCTTTCTGTACCCTAGCCTGGTCCTTGGCTCATTGTTAGCACGGGGGATCTACGTGGCTCTATTTGAGTCATAGACACGGTTATCTTGAACAAAATTAAATAACAGATATGTTGTTTGGCACCTTAATTGTGGGAGGAAGGAACTCTACATGTTAAGGGTGCTCTCCCAATATATCACTACAATGAATCAAATGAGCACAACCATTCAGGAGGTGTAGCCTAATACCTTTTTTGTCTTTGTTATCAGTAGGAGGGAAGGGGTGGAAATAGGATAGGCAGTAGTGCTCTGGACACTGGAAAAAGCCTTTCACCATCTTGTTTCTTACTGTCTCTCTTTCCCTTTTCTGTCTCCTCCACTTTCTCTGGAGCAAAGCACTCTTGGTGCAGGATCAACAGGGCACTCGAGCCAGGAGCAGGGATTGGCCCCCCAAAAGCAGGCTAGCTTTAGGGAAACCCCCTAGGATCTCTGCCCTTAAATGAAGGAGTCTTGGCCCCTTCAAAAGAATTCCCTCAGTTCCTCAAGGATCCTTTTAGGCCGAAGAGATATTCTGAATATTCTCAACTGGACTTCATTTGGGACAGTTTCACTGTCCAAATCCCTCTGCCGGAGGTGTAGAAGGAGTTGTCCAAAACAGAAGGATGATCTGACCCCTAACCACTACCAGGGAACATTGGAAGTGACCAGTGCTGTTGCCCCGGACCAACCAATCTGCAACTGATCTGCTGGGCCAGAAGAGCAGACCTTGAACCGGAGTACACTGTCCTTGAGTCCTTTGCCAAGGCCTCACAGCAACCTCAGGGCCAGACCAGCTAAAGCTCCCTGTTCTCTCGCACCGAAATGGTCACTCTGTGTACCCCACATCCTGAACAACAGGGAAGGAGCTTTCCCTTGTGTATGCATTCCTGCAACCAGCTGACCTATTGCACTGCCTCTAAACAAGCTTGACACTGCATCATGTCCTAACAAAGCATGCCACCTGCTAGGCCCGAAGTGTCCGCTAAATGCCGGAAGCCAAACCGAATCTCTGGAGGGTCACTCACTGACTCTAATCAGGGGTTACAACCACTGCTTGTCCCACCTAGCCAAGAACCACCACTTCATTGACTGCACATCGACACACCCTAGATCCCTACTTCAACAACCATAGTCTGCTGACTCCAACTGCTGGAGTGTCACTCACCAACCTCTCCCAGCGGCAAAAATCTGACTCGGCCTGCCCAACTGTGAATCACTCTTGGGATTGTGCCAACCTGCATCGTTTAACCACTGTCGTTCAGCAGCACCAGGCACCCACATTTGACCTTACTTGATGCCTGCTTGCTTCCAGGGCCTCCACAATTCTACATGCCCATATGAGCCTGATCACCTTGCATCACTGTTGGAACCCAGGACTGATGCATCAGCCCATCAAGAACTTAATCCAGGTACTGTGACACTGAATTTTGTCCATGGTCCACTTGTGCCCTAGAGACTGGTAGGTGACAATCGCTCCTGCTTTCAACCCAATATCCTTTTTTGGTAGTGCCTTAGCTACCACCTTACCTACCACCCCTGGAACTACCCTCAGAGTTCCCTCAGAGTTCTACTTTCTCCAGTTTTCTGCACCTTCTCTGTTTTTTTCTTTAGGTTGCGTTTTTGTATCATAATCTTTTTTCATTCTACTTGCAGATGGTGTATTTGATTAAAGTGGTTATATCTGTATAGAACCTTGATTGGATGTTACCTATATTTTGGACTGGGATACTCTGTTGTGTGGGTCACCACTGGTTCCCCTTTACACCACTCTTCAGAGTACAGCCTTCCCCAGCCCGTATTACCATAAAAGGTGAAGGAGGTATATCTGTTGATTGCCCCTGTTTTACCTTTATGTATGAGTTGTGTTTTGATTTGTAGAAGGGTGATGGCTGAGTGGCCATTTTACCCCTACTCATCCTTGTACTTCTGTAAGGCAGAATCCAACTCGTCACAGTAAACCTCTCATCAGGAATGTTAAATGAAAATTCAAATGAAATATTTGTTTTCCTTGCAATTCCCTTGATGAACATGTAATGTTATTAAGATTATGTATTCAGATTCATAAGAATGTTTTTAATCAAGTGATTTCCATTATGGTTTTGTGATTGTATACATTACAGAGTTATTAGAATATACAAATTAACTAACAAATCATATATTTCAATACAGCATTTTTAGATGCATGTGAATCTGGCTTTTCAATTGGACTAAAGGTTTCATACCTATTACTAAAAATGACTTTTCTCCCTATAAATACATTGGACCTCATTATAAGTATGGCGGTAAGGCTAGAACGGTGCCCAGTGCTGTCACGATCCATGCCCCTGACCCCCTCAGGTATAACAGCCCCCTGGCAGCAGTGAGGCTAAAGCCCTTCACACTGGGCCCAAGGGGCTTAAAACTCCATCACAAACATACATGGAGTCAGTCCTGGCTCCTTTGGCGCCAGGCTCATTATCAGGAATAAAGCAATACCAGTTTTAGACCTTAATCCAACATGGAGGCCTGTTACACAGCTCAGTTCTTTAGAACCAAGCATGCGGTCTAGTGTTTTGGGTGCGGCTTGGCCTGGAACTGCTTGGCCTGGAACTACTTTACCTAGGCTATTTAAACCACACCCAAACAGCAGAACACGCTTCGTGTTATGCTGCACTCCTGTAGCGTAGCGCTCACCGTGTCCAGCTCCTTCTCATCTGCTTCTCCGGCGGCCCGATCCTGAAGCCCTAAATCCGGATTCCATCAATAACCTGCAAGAACAAGAACAGCATTGGCGAGCAACAACACTTACCTGTGAAGTAACCAGTCCTGAATCCATCCTTTGCTTACCTCGCCCTTCTCCAGAGTTCGTGAAAACCTGCAAAGGTAAAGAAACAAGGACAGCATTAACAACAATTCTCACCTGGGCAAGCAGCGAGTCCTGGCAGCACCCTGCGCTTCTCTTACCTCGCCCAAGGGAGAAGGAACAAGGTCAGCATTAACAAAGCACTTACCTGGGCAAGCAGCCCTTCGATCGCTCATCACTCCGGAACATCACTGCAACCTGTACAAAGAGAAGAGAACACAGGTTAGCAATTAACACCAATAAACAGCGCAGTGCTCTGTGCATCAATAACTCACTGTGGTCTTCGCCATCGGCGTGGAAACTCCGAGATCACAACCATCCCTGTGAAAACAAAAAGAGACATTGGTAGGGAACAGCGTAGTGGAGCAAGACACCGAGAAGACAGAGAAAATAGAGGGAAAGAAAGAGACAGAATAAAGACTGAAAAGACATTATAACTCACCTGGAAGACAGCAAGCAGAGTCAGAGTCACAGCCGGTCTAGACCTGACATAAGGGCTCATGGACCAGTGAAGCAACTAGGTCCATGGAACGCCCGCACCAACCACGCGCCCCTGCACAGAGACGCAGGACGGAGAGTTCAACGTACAAAAACCTAAGGTGAGCAATAACCCCAAGGGAGGGGATTTGGACCAGAGGGAGGTGGGAGTCCACCCATCACAGAACCAGTATCTTAACCCTTGATTCTCCAGTAATAGGCACTACCCAACGTCTGGCACATAACCAAGCAGAAAGGGGTCCGGGGTAATGCGAAGCCTCAAATAAAACATCCACCTGGGCGTCATGGAGACATCAGAGACTGACCAACTAGCCCAGTTACTGGGAGAATTACGGGCCGAGGTGCACTCTGCCTGGTAAGAAACCAATGCCCTTAGGAGGGAGTTGATTGTCACCAAGGACTGCACCGAAGAATTAGCCAGACAATTGCTCCAAACACAGGCTGGGCAGGCTTCGTTGCCAGGAAGTATTCCGTCGGTTCCAGCCACATCCGTCAATCCAGTACAAGTGGTCCTCCCTGGGGCTGTTCCTTTGGCCCCACCGGAACATTTTACGGGGGACCCAAGAAAATATGCAGTATTCATGAACCAGTGCCATCTACATTTTCTTTGTAGACCCGGAGCATTTCCTAACGATCAGTCGCGGGTTGTCTTCATTCTGTCATATCTGAGTGGCAGTGCCATGGATTGGTCCATACCTTTAGTAAGCCAGGATGACCCACTCCTGCAGGATTTCAGGGGGTTTCAACAGGAGATGGAGAAGCTGTTTGCCTGACATACCCAGGGCCAAGCTCTGGATAACGAACTTCTGTCTCTCCCGCAAGGCAGCCAAGATTTGTTAACATATATCGCCACTTTTAACAGACCTGTCGTTGAAACTGGGTGGCCTGAGGAGAAACGAACAACATTATTCCATCTCCGATTACGGGGGGGATTGAAAGACGTCCTAGCTCAGGTGGTAAACCCAGCAAAAGACTGTGCAGAGTTAATCAACCTAGTGGTGTAGCCAGACCACAGGCTGCAAGATTGAAGGACAGACCGAGCCAGAACAGAGAATCGGACTGTGTATGTAAGCTCAGAGGAGAACAGTCCGCGCTCATCAGAAAACACTTCGGAACCCATGCAAATTGGGGGAGGGTATAGAGCCCATTAACCAAGGCCGAAAGAGACAAAAGGAGACAACAGCAATTATGCCTGTACTGCGGGGAATCAGGTCACTTCCTCAGAGAATGTCCCTTAAAACCCCCTAGGATAACAGTTGGAGCTACAGAGAAAGAAGGAGGAGAACAAGAGTCAGAAAACTTCCAGGCCCGGCAAGCGTAGTGGTCTATTTGTCGAGTGAAGGAAAAGAGCCACAGACCTCATACCTTGCCCTGCCTGTGATTTTGATCAGTCACCAACAACCATCTTGGATGCATGCTGTGGAGGCATACATAGACAGCGGAGCCGTTGGTAACTACATAGACCAAGGCCTGGCAACAAGGACGGGGCTTACCCTCTGTCAGAAAACGACAACTGAGAAGGTCACCACTGTTGACGGTACTGAGATAGCTTCTGGTCCTGTAACTCAACGCACAGCAGAATTGACCCTTCTGTGCCAAGATGGACATCGGGAAGCCATTGCCTTCGACCTTATCAAGGCCCCTCAGTTCTGGGTGATTCTTGGGATGGCATGGTTGGTGACTCACAAGACTAACATCGACTGGCGAGCCAAGAAATTAGCCTTCTCCAATGAGTGTGCTCATGCCTGCTACCAAGTGGAAATGCCATCGCCTGACCCAGAGACACCTGTCCAAGATAAAGAGGTGTTGGTACTAGGTGTAACAAGTACACTACCAAGCGAATACCAAGATTTCCAAGACATTTTCCAAAAAGAACAGGCTAATACCTTACCCCCTCACAGGCCATATGACTGTCAGACCAACCTCGTACCTGGTGCACAAATCCTGTGTAGTCGAATTTATGCACTCACTGAACCTGAAAATCTCCACTTGAAATCATATCTGGACCAATATCTGGCAAACGGTTTTATCCGCCCGTCCAAATCCCCGGCAGCCTCGCCCTATTCTTCATACCCAAGCAGGAGGGGAACTTGAGAATGTGCATGACTACTGCACACGAAACCAGGTAACAGTTAAAAACCCTTATCCTCTACCCCTTCTCCCAGAACTGCTGGACCAAGTCAAGGATGCCAAAATTCACACCAAATTGGACCTCAAGGGGGCACATCATCTCATGCGTATAAAGAAAGGAGACGAATGGAAGACCGCCTTTCGTACTAAGTATGGGCTGTACGAATATCAGGTGACGCACTTTGGTCTTTGAAACGTTCCCGCCGCGTTCCAGTACTTCATGAACGATGTACTACGGGAATTGATTGACGTATGTGCCCTAGTTTACATCGACGACATCTTGGTGTACTCCTCTTCTAAACAGGACCATGTCAGGCACATTCGCTCTGTCCTTGCAAAACTCTGACGGCACCAGCTATACGCCAAACTTGAAAAATGCTCCTTCTATGTTACCAAAGTGGAGTTCTTTGGATTTGTCCTTACTCTCAGAGGCGTCCGGATGGATATGCACAAAGTAGATGCCATCCTTAGCTGGCCATCACCGTCTTCAGTCAAAGGTGTCCAAAGTATGCTCGGCTTTGCAAACTTTTATCACCGATTCATCCCGGCTTTCTCCCAGATTGTGCACCCAATCACTTCTTTATTACGAAAAAACAAGAAACTGTTCCAATGGTCAGAAGAGGCGGAGAAGGCCTTCCAGGAACTCAAGAATAGATTTACCTCAACCACGGTGCTACGACACCCCTGCCCAGTTCTCCTATATGTAGTGGAAACAGATGCCTCCAGCATGGCAATGGGGGCTGTTCTTTCCCAAAGGGATCCCGAAACAGGCCAGTTACATCCCGTGGCCTTTTGTTCATGAGAATTTACTACACCTGAACTTAACTATGCAATAACAGACAAGGAACTCCAAGCGATCAAGGCAGCCTTTAAGGCTTGGCGGCATTACCTCCTAGGTGCCAGACATACCATCACCGTAATCACCGACCATTGCAACCTACAATACCTCAAGACGGCAAAGGCTCAATCATCCCGTCAACTCCGATGGGCTTTATTCTTCACAGAATATGATTACATAATCATGTACCGACCTGGAGTCCAGAACGGAAAAACCGACGCCCTATCCCGCATGGATATTGATGAAGACGCATATTCAACCCCAGACCCGGCGGCCATTATTCCAGGTGACAAACTACTAAGACTTACAACAACGTTATCTCTGGACGAACTCCAAAAGGAAATTCAGCTCCTAATGAACACCGAGGCTCTACAAGACTGGACCACTCAAGGTGAACATTACACAACAAAGAACCAACTTCCATATTTCAGAAGGCATTTATATCTACCAAATAAGGCACTACAAGAACAAGTCATTTCTGGTTATCACTAACCCCTGATAGAAGGACATCTAGGAATTGCCAAGACCCTAGCCAAGGTGAAAAGAAATTATTGGTGGCCGACCTGGCAAAATGACATTACGCAGTTTATTCTTTCATGTGGCATTTGTGTATAGAATAAATCCCAGAAACAAAGGCCTGCAGGCCTTCTTCAACCCCTGGAAATTCCACCTGCACCTTGGCACACACTCTCCCTCGATTTCATCACAGATCTGCCTCCCTGTCAAGGGTTCAACACTATCCTAGTGGTTGTTGACCTATTCTCTAAAATGGCCCATTTCATTCCGCTTAAGGGTCTACCAAACTCATCCAGTCTGGCAAAGGTGTTTTCAGAGCAAATCGTATGATTACATGGTTTCCCCTCCGTCCTGATTTCTGACCGAGGGAGTCAGTTTGTGTCTAACTTCTGGAGGAAGAGTTGGGCAATTGCCCAAATCGATATTTGTCTGTCCACTAGTCACCAGCCCCAAACTGATGGGCAAACAGAGCGGACAAATCAGACACTAGAGCAATACCTACGGTGCATGTTACATAAAGTGAAAGAAAGCTGGAAGGATGTGCTGTGGATAGCCGAATATGCTTATAACAACTTGCTACACACCAGTACCGTACAGAGTCCATTCTATACCGTACATGGAAGGCACCCACATACCTCCGAATTAGATACCCCCATGGCCTTGGAAATGCCAGCGGTGAAGACTTTCACCCAAACCTTCACCATCACTCAAGCCTTCAAAACCATCACTCAAGCCTTCACTCAAGCCTTCAAAAAGGCAGCAGAACACTTGATCCAAGCCAAAGAAAGACAGAAAAGATTCTCTGATCAACACTGAAGAAAAGCCCCAGACTACCAAGTCGGAGATGAAGTCTGGTTGGCGTCTCGGCACGTGCCCATAAGAGGAACTCGAACATTTCATCCAAGATATCTAGGGAAACACGATTACAAATCCCGTGGCAGTAAAACTAGCTTTACCACCAAATATGCAGATCCATCCCGTATTCCACGTGTCACTCTTAAAACCTGTTCAGCCTGGAACTCGGGTCAAAACACCACCAAATCTGGTACTGGTTAACAGAGAACCCAAATCTGAAGTCAAGGACATCCTAGATTGTAAACTCACCAGGTCCAAGTTATATTACTGGGTGGACTGTAAGGGATACGGCCATCAGGACATGACATGGGAGCCTAGTGAGCACGTCCATGCTCCACGCCTGGTAAGACGATTTCATCGGAACCATCTGACCAACCCAGGGCTGGACGGAGCAAATACCTTGAGAGGGGCCTTAGGGGGGGAGTGCTGTCACGATCCAGGCCCCTGACCACCTCAGGTATAACAGCCCCCTGGCAGCAGTGGGGCTAAAGCCCCTTCACACTGGCCCAAATGGTCTTAAAACTCCCTCAAAAACATACATGGAGTCAGTCCTGGTGCCTTTGGCACCAGGCTCATTATCAGGAATAAAGCAATACCAGTTTTGGACCTTAATCCAAAATGGAGGCCTATTACACAGCTCACTTCTTTAGAACCAAGCCATGCGGTCTAGTGTTTTGGGTGTGGTTGGGCCTGGAACTACTTGGCCTGGAGCTACTTTACCTGGGCTATTTAAACCACACCCAAACAGCAGAACACGCTTTGTGTTATTCTGCACTCCTGCAGCGTAACGCTCAGTGTGTCCAGCTCCTGCTCATCTAATTCTCTGGCAGCCCGATCCTGAAGCACTAGATCCGGATTCCAAAAATGAGCTGGAAGAACAACAACAGCATTAGCGAGCAAGAACACTTACCTGTGAAGTAACCGGTCTGGAATCCATCCTGCGCTTCACTTACCTCGCCCGTCTCTGGAGTTCGCCGCAACTTGCAAAGGTAGAGAAACAAGGGCAGCATTAATAACAATTCTCACCTGGGCAAGCAGCAAGTCCTGGCAGCACCCTGCGCTTCTCTTACCATCTCATCTCTGGGTTTCACTGCAACCTGCAAGGGAGAAGGAACAACATCAGCAATAACAAAGCACTTACCTGGGCAAGCAGCCCTTCGATCGCTCATCACTCTGGATCATCATCGCAACCTGTACAAAGAGAAGAGAACACAGGTTAGCAATTAACACCAATAAACAGCGCATTGCTCCACGAATCAATAACTCACGTGGTCTTCGCCATCGGCAGGCCAATTTCCGAGATCGCAGCTAGCCCTGTGAAAACAAAAATAGACATTTTTAGGGAACAGCGTAGTGGAGCAAGATGCCGAGAAGACAGAGAAAACGGAGGGAAAGAAAGAGACAGAATAAAGATGGAAAAGACATTATAACTCACCTGGGAGACAGCAAGCAGAGTCGAAGTCACAGCCGGTCTGGACCTGACATAAGGGCACACGGACCAGTGAAGCAACTAGGTCCACGGAATGCCCGCACCAACCACGCGCCCCTGCACAGAAACGCAAGACAGAGAGTTCAACGCACAAAAAACCTAAAGTGAGCAATAACCCCAAGGGAGGGGATTTGGACCAGAGGGAGGTGGGAGTCCACCCATCACAGAACCAGTATCTTAACCCTCCATTCTCCTGTCATAGGTGCTACCCAACATCTGGTACATAACCAAGCAGAGAGGGGTCCGGGATTGCGCTTAGAACTCCATCCAGTTTCGTGGGGCGCCCTCGTGGATACCAAATTAGTGTAACAGAGTGCTACTGGCACCGTTGCTACCATACCGCCATTCTACGAGCTGGGCTCACGGTTGCCTGTCCTGACGGGCCGAGCGGCACCCATGAGCACAGCAAGTCGGATGCACCGACATCGTTGTAAACGGTGCCGGTGCATCCGACGTCCCCATTCCCATTGAGCCCTCTGGGGCTCAGTGGGAATGGGGATGTACCGGTTCCGGCACCCGCGAGAGGGCAATTACCGGGTCCGTCAGGGCTGGAATACCCCAGTAATTCCCCATTCGCGGGTGACGGACAAGGTTGCGAGTTTGGAGGTAGCCTTGCTGGTTTTACCGGCAAGGCTACCTCCAACCTCTTAATGAGGCCCATTGTGGCTGTGCAGCACATTTTACTGTGCAATTTAGCATTGCATTATATGTGTGGTTTGCCCCTGCTATAATATAATCATCTTCTGTTTTTGAAACAAAGTGCAATGTTAACAGCCTACTTGAGTGAAACATAATTTCTTCTTGAGGGCTTCCTGCTCTGCCATGTCAGAGGCTAGGGTCTATTTAGATGTCTACATATTTGAATTTGCAGATACTGGCTGGCATTGTATTCATCAATCTCCAATCAGGGTGGAGTTTGAGATAAGCTTTCATTAATAGGTAGGTAAATACATTTTTTTGGCTTGCGCCATTTGCAAAACAAATGCATTAAAAAGAAAAAACAACACCTTACACATGTACAAAATAAGACATAAAATACAGATAAGATATGTGCAGCTGTTAAAAATGTACAAATCACCAAACTTAAATCAGTAAAACTTTACAAAAGAGGTCAAGTTAAAACTGTCTTTCCAATTGCTAAAGGGAAGCCTTCATGTGTTCACAGAGATCAGATACAAAAATACAGTTGTTGCAAGACAGAATAAACAACATAAACAACATTGCCTGAGAAACTGATCTAACATTGTTACATATAAAATGGCTATGAAGCCCCTGCCTACTTAAATCCAATAATATATTGAAAATCAACAAGAAATGGGGTAAGTCCTCAATAGTCCTGCTGCCACAGGAGCAGTCCCTGTTTTTGAAGAGCCAGGACATGCAACCCCTTAAAGGTAAGATGTTAAGTCTTACCATTGCAATAATATGCCTTTGTTCAGGAGATCTTATTGAACTTATTGTGATATTTTCAGAGATTAAACTACATGTGACAGGAAGATATTTCAGGGAGCTCAGCTTCACAATAGCTCTCACCACCTGCTCTAGTTCTAACTCCTTAACTTTCTTTATTAACTGGGATTTATTTATAGTGCCCATCCTAGACTGCATGAAATGAATTCCTAAATTCTTGCAAAGAGCTTCCCACTTCATAAACCAAGGGTAAGTAACCTCAGCAAATTTGTCCAATAGCATTCTTAACATTGGGGTTTTCTGAGGTCATTGGCCCTCATTACGACCCTGGCGGAAATCGAAAAACGATGGCGGAAATGTAATACCGCCATCGAATACCGCTCGGTGCGATTATGACCCGTCACCGTAAAGTACGATGCCATTAGCGACACCGTAGTGAACGCCAACGCTAACTGCACCAAGTACGCGCACGCGCGCCATGCAAAACCGTAATTACCACCATGGCGCAACGGTACGCGAATTCTGACCCTAGCGGACATATACTTAACGCCATCAAGCATGGTGGAAAGTACCATTCCGCCATGGTGAGAATTACGGCATCGTGAACCAACCGTAAATGGCCCTACTGAGTGCCTGTACACCACTCCCTGCCCACATTGCACAACTCCACGTAGGTGCAATGAAGTTACACAATGCAACCAGTGAAATGTACAAGTCACCCATGCATGCCAACGAACAAATGAATGTAGGGCTCCAAGTGCCATGTGAGTGGCCATCCATATTTGGCATGACACCATTGCCGTACTGATGCAGCACAGGCATGTGAAGGTTCAAGTACAGCAATATGAACTGAAATATGAGACAAAACAACAACAGGCCCCCATCGCTTGACACCAGTGTAAGGCAACATTCAAAGCAGTATCCTGAGGGAGACTGCACCAGCCCTGTACTCCTGCCAGTAAACAAACCAACCATCAGCATAAGCATGTACCACACAAGTTGGCAGAGTGACTGAGCAGCCAGGCTCATCTCAAGAGGGGCCAATGGGAGCTGCAGGGCACAGATGGCACGAATACAGAAGCTATTCCAATGGACATGACCTCAGTCTCCCTCCAAGAAACGCACGCAAACACAGGCACCTGTGACCAGCCATTTTCTGATAATCACATCATTCCACCAATCCACCTGGCTGACCGGCATCTGTTACACAAAAGCCAATCCCCCGCCCCTGAGCATGACATCATGAAAACAGTCATAATGGCAGCCCCTATCCCTGACCTTACTGGGCTTCGTAGGCAAACGCGGCCAGTACAGTACAACGCAACTATACTCAGAAGCCGGAACCCAATGCAGATCTTCTCACAATACATCGCTCCACAAATAGGAATATGCTACATTACTTGCAAAGAATAACGCTACACGGTTAATATCTGAATAAAATTTTAATGCCCATCAAATTCACCAAGCTCATACAGCTATTAGGTCATAAACTCCAAAATATTTTTCATTACTGTGGGCTGCATCCGCAATAAATGACCAGCTTCTTCTTGTGTGACGCCCTGTTCCTTCATGGTACACAGGGGCTACATTCACGTTCAAAAAGGCAACATGGAAGCGCCTACAACCGCAGGGCCGTCCCATTAGGTAGGCACTAGTCCAGCTGAAAGGTTGATATGTTGCTCCTAGCCACTAGTACTGCGTAAGGGCATGTGGCCCATTGGCGATCGTCACATAAGATCGTAATGGTGCTCCACTGATTAACTCGAAGCAGCAGGTGTCGGGAGTAAAAGCCATCTGCAGGAGTGGCATACAGATGGCAGCGGCAAAAGGGGAGGAGATACCTGTCACCCAAATGAAATGAAAAAGAATAGTATGGGCATCAGAACTACATTTGTATTACTCACTTCAATGATCACACTAAATCTACAGCCATATGCATGCTAGCCCACTCAAAAGGATTATTTCCACCCAAAAATCACTTGCGAAACATAACTATATAAATCGAGGTGAAAACACTATTACAAACGAGTGTTTGTGTGCATGCGTCTGTTAAAACAGAATCCATTAGATGGGATTAGTAACGTGCATAGACACAAGTGTTTGAAGGCGCGTCGAGACAGGGAGGGTTCAACAAGGGCAGATAGACGATGGTCCCACTATGGCAGCTCTGCATCACATAGCGCAGGGGCAGGGGATAGATTCCAAAAAGCCATGTACATGGCAAACTCTCAATTAAATCATCTGTCCATGCATCCATACATCATTCCCTCATCCCGGTATAAAAACGCCTGATTATTAACTCACATAACATTTGAAATTTCCATTGAGTCTGTGCGTAATGCAGTCTGCAAAATCCACTGTGCTCCAGCCCGGAATTCTAGTGTTGTGAAGTAACATGTATTTGGGAACGTCCTGCCTTATCGTCCACTATGCTATTGCGCATCCCATACTATTCATATCAATCAATGCATTCTCGCCATGGCCCCTGTCCCAAGGACATTAAACAATAGAACGTTATATTTGCAGTCAGACCTGTGGGCGTCTCCTCGCCGCTAGCTGAAAACCGAAAGCGCTGTCCTTCGAATTCCTCATTTGCAACATCACGTCGAAAAGGCATCTGTGACCGCTTGTATGTGAAACAATGGGACCATAGCAGAATGAACATATAAACCAATATTTCACTGCCATCGGGATTAAATACATGATTGTAATAGCAAGATGCCATGCGTCACATTGCAGCGTTGTGTGCGGGACGTGCTCGCCCAAAGGGGATTGCAGCTGGCACAGGTGGAATGAATCACCACAGGTGGAGGCTATACAGCCTGAAAACACATAAATTGCACACCCAACCCCCTCCCACAACCACACCCACTCCAAAATGCTACCGGCAGGACTAGCGATGTTGGCCCTGGGGGACCTGATAGCACTGCAAGTACTCCAACTTCAAGAAGAAGACGAACACCAACTACTACAACAACCGGCCGCACAGAGGAGACGCAGGAGGAGGAGGAGGGCAAGGCAGGGCCAGCAAGGCCCACCAGCACAGCCACTACCACCACGCAGGCAGCCCGCAATCCCACGCCTCCGAGCTCATCCGTTCAACCTCACTGCTGAGCAGATCCACACCCTCTACCGTTTGGACCGGGACACCATAACCGCCATTGTGAACATGACACACGCTGACCTTGTCAGCATGATAGATAGCCCAACCGCCATCCCACCCCTACTGAAGGTGGTGTCTGTACTCCACTTCCTGGCCACAGGCACCTACCAGCACACAGTCGGACAGTTGCATGGCATTTCACAGCCACTGTTGTCACGGACACTATTGCAAGTGCTCGATGCCCTCCTGAAGCACGCAGACGACTACATCTCTTTACCACGCTCGGAGCAGGAGATTACAAACACAAAAGTGGGATTCCATGCACTTGCCGGCATACCGGGTTGCATTGGTGCCATCGACTGCACCCATGTGGAAATGGTTGTCCCACATGCCATGGAGGTCCAGTACCGCAACCGGAAACAATATCATTCTCTTAATGTACAAATGGTGTGTGACTCCAACAGGATCTTTACACATTGTTGTGCCCGATTTCCTGGATCAACCCATGATTCTATGGTCTTGAGGAACTCTACAATACCACGCTACATGGAGCGACACGCAGGGAACAGATCCTGGCTACTCGGTGAGTCTCATTTCATGCATGATAATGTGGGGTATGTGATGCGGCAATGACCTGGCAGGAAGGGGGGGGGATGCGTACGTAGCAATGTCATTCCACAAACATCCTTTATTGTCCACATACAGGTGATGCCGGGTATCCACTGAAGAGATGGCTCCTTACACCACTCCGGAACCCACAGAACCAGCATGAGGAGGACTACAACCATGCCCACTCACGTACCCGTGTAGTCATAGAACAGGCATTCGGCCTACTGAAGGCTCGTTTCCGCTGCCTCAGCAGGTCTGGTGGGGCACTCCTGTACCGCCATGAGAAGGTTGCAAAGATGGTCATGGCATGTGTCATGCTACACAACATGTGCGTACGTAGAAATGTGCCCATGCCCCCTGACGCAGAACTGCAAGCACCTGAAGATGGTCATGATGAGGGTGGGGATGTGGCAGCACCTCAAGGAGTCCGCGAGGCACAGGAGGCCCGTGAAATTCGTCAGGATATCATAGATTCATGCTTCTAGCACTCACGCCTGGTGGCTGATACATGGACACGGGACTTGTGGCACTGTGTGTGTCTGGAACATGCACAATGTGGACTGTACGCCTATAAAGGCCTCGTACACTGAGATCAATGTCCACACATCTCATTGGATGATTATGAAATGTTTATAGCATATGTGAAATTATATTACACACCCCATCGACCCGCCACCCAAGAAAGCCCAACACCCCCCCTCCACCCTCCTACCTCCCCCCCGAACACCAGTGTCCAAAGATGCTCATTGTCAGTGGGCAGACGCTATTGCAAGCCCCCTCTCCGGGTATCAGGGGCACCCCTGCCTGTGGAGTGCAGGTTCCTCCCAGATCTACGTTGGGGGCTGCCCTGGACGGAACTTGCAACGGATGATGTCTCTGCCTGCTCACGTCCATGCATGTCCCTAAGGGTTTGTGAGAGCTCAGTGAGCACACGGCGCACAGCGGCAAGTTCACCACATACGTCTTTGGACGTCGCATGCAGTTTCCCCCTCAGGCTCTCGGTGCTTCTCTCCATTTGTACCCTTAGTGTCTCTGTACTTCACTCCATTTGTGCCCTAAGTGTCTCAGTAGATGTTTCTATGGCTGCCTTAGAACCCCCACATTCATCAGCATGCTCCTTGAGGAGCGTGGCCAGTTGCTGCTGTTGCACGATCACCTGGTCGAGGGACTGTTGCCTCTGCTGGGCCATGCCCATTTGCGGTGGTGTCACAGAGGGGCTGATCACCTCATGTTGCCTTGCCACAGGGCTTGTGGGGGATGGCCAGTCGTCGTCTTGTGGGTGCCCCTGCGTGGTATCCTCATGGTGTACGGGATGAAACAAACAGGGGGATTGAGACAGGTCATGGATGGGTCCTACATCGACAGCACCGTTTTCTGTGTCGGAGCATGCTGGCATTAATGCAGTGTCACCTATGGTGCTGCTGCCACCAGAAGCAGTGCCTTCTGTGGCATCCATTGGGGGGACCTGTGGTGCTGCTGTTGTGGGCATGCTGGCTGCTGGGGTGCCTGTTGAAGTCCCCTCCTGTGTGCTGCCACTTGATTTGTGCTGCTGCCGTGTCTTGATCCGTGCAGCTGAGGTGGAGGGTCTTTGGCCGTTGGTCTTGGCCCTCTTTGCAGGTGTGCTGGTAGGGGTGTCCTGAAGCTCGTCGTTTGAATCGGACCCTGTGGTGGAGTAAAGGAGGGCGAGCGTTATTTATGGGTCTGTGGAAATTGGAATGGCAATGTATCACATTCATTGGGGTGGTACCTGAGGGTGATTTGGGTCAGGGCCTTGGAGGTGGTTTCATTTTTGTGTGGATTGAGGATGCAGTTGTTTTGCAGCCTGCAGTTAGGGTGTGCATGCTGCACGTGTAGAGGGTGTTTTTGGGATTTTTAATTATTTATGTATTTAATGTGACTTTTAAAGTGCGCTATCAGGCCAATGTATGTGGACGTTCTCCTGGACATGTGTTTCTGTTGCACTATGTGGACACATGGTACTTCACATGATTGGACATTGTGGATTTAGCATTGTTTTATTTGGCCCACCTACCTGATTCTTCGGATGTCTGCACTCCTTTCTCCATCCCTCCGACTCCCTCTATACTCTCCATTCCAATGGTGGAGGCACAGATTTCTTCCCAGGGGGTCAACTTGATGGGTGATTCCGATCCTCCCCCGGTAGCTGTGGCAATGTTACGGTTGGCTGATAGTATGCTCCGTACGCGTATCCGCAAGTCGTCCCATCGCTTTCTGCATTGCTGTGGGTTGCGGGGTGCGGTCCCCACCGCACTTACCCGCTGTGCCACCAGGGCCCATATGGCCTTCTTGTTCGCAAGTGCCGTCCTGGTCATTTGCGTCGAGAAGACGACGGCAGCATTCTCCTGGAGGGTCTCTGTGAGCACGGTGAGTTCCTCATGGGAGAAGTGGACCTGCCGCTTGCGGTCACACGCTTTTTTAGCAACTTTTCCCGTTTTGATTGTTTTAACTAGGGTGGCTAACGGGTTGGGATGTGTCTCAGGGTCGGATTTTTAATGGTTGTGTTGGGATTCTGATTTTATAGGTGTACGGCGTGCTGTTTCCCGTACCGGCCCCATGTTTTTACTTCCGTTTCCGTATATTTACGGTCACCGTATTTTGCGATTACCGCTCATTACGGTGACCGCTATGATGGGTGGCGGAATTGCACCTAGGGCGCCGTACGACGGCGGTGAGGGGCGTTTTGGGGACATTTCCGCCATCGCGGACTTTGCACTTCCGCCATGGCGTAATGCTCGTGCCCGATGGGTCAGAATTAGCCGCACTTTACTCCATCGTGCAATGGCGGAAACGCTATTTACGCTATGGCGGTCAGGTCAGTTACTTTCCGCCAGGGTCGTAATGAGGGCCATTGTTAGTAGTTTCTGAAAATATTCCAAAAATCTTAGTTCCACCTAAAAACCACTACTGGGAATTCCCATTTCCAACTGTAGATCATCCTCTGGAGACACAGGCCCAGACCCAATAACTTCCTCAAAAGCCTGTTCTGAATATGGTCTAAGGCTAGACATTTCACATTACCCCATATTTCACAGCTATATGAAACGGCAGAGTAGACCAAGGGTGCATTTGTCTAGCCGGCAGCCTCCGAATGTGTAATAAAACCTTGCCAGGCTTCCCAAGCCTACCATATCCTTTTTGTAACCAAATTAAAGTGCGAAATCCCAGAGTAATTACTTGAAAAAACAGTCCCCAGGTAGCAATAGGTACACCCTACTTCCATCTTTATGTTGTTAATTGATCATGAGAATTAATGAATAAGACCATGAAAACTCTGATTATAAAATTCATATTGGAGTGCCATTAACTCAGATGAAAGTGATGGATAATGGATCCGTGCGTTCCTTGTTTCAAGAAAACAGAGTCTTGCATAATCATACAGTTTAAGAGTTCAACCTTAGGTAAACAAGTCAATGTTACATGTGAAAACAAATGCTCCTAAGTACAATGTTTACTGGTAATGACAATCGGATAAAGTTTAGGCCTGTCTACAGATTCATCTTGTGTCAAATGATTTGTAATGCATATTCCATCATTGCCTTACATAATACTAACATAGATGTTGCATGGTTTATCAGGTTCCCCAAGCAGCATTACAGCTCCCACACAAAAGTGCATTTTTAATTATATTTATTTTTCATTTAAAGTCTATAACATAGCAGGTTTTTGCTGTAACTTTTTTTGTTATCTGTTTAACATTAATTACATGATAATTCAGTGTACATCCATTTTCAGTTTACATTATTGTATGAAGAGCATTACATTTAATCAAATAATTTCCACAAATCACATGGGCCCTCATTACGACCCTGGCGGAAAGTAACTGACCTGACCGCCATAGCGTAAATAGCGTTTCCGCCATTGCACGATGGAGTAAAGTGCGGCTAATTCTGACCCATCGGGCACGAGCATTACGCCATGGCGGAAGTGCAAAGTCCGCGATGGCGGAAATGTCCCCAAAACGCCCCTCACCGCCGTCGTACGGCGCCCTAGGTGCAATTCCGCCACCCATCAAAGCGGTCACCGTAATGAGCGGTAATCGCAAAATACGGTGACCGTAAATATACGGAAACGGAAGTAAAAACATGGGGCCGGAACGGGAAACAGCACGCCGTACACCTATAAAATCAGAATCCCAACACAACCATTAAAAATCCGACCCTGAGACACATCCCAACCCGTTAGCCACCCTAGTTAAAACAATCAAAATGGGAAAAGTTGCTAAAAAAGCGTGCGACCGCAAGCGGCAGGTCCACTTCTCCCATGAGGAACTCACCGTGCTCACAGAGACCCTCCAGGAGAATGCTGCCGTCGTCTTCTCGACGCAAATGACCAGGACGGCACTTGCGAACAAGAAGGCCATATGGGCCCTGGTGGCACAGCGGGTAAGTGCGGTGGGGACCGCACCCCGCAACCCACAGCAATGCAGAAAGCGATGGGACGACTTGCGGATACGCGTACGGAGCACACTATCAGCCAACCGTAACATTGCCACAGCTACCGGGGGAGGATCGGAATCACCAATCAAGTTGACCCCCTGGGAAGAAATCTGTGCCTCCACCATTGGAATGGAGAGTATAGAGGGAGTCGGAGGGATGGAGAAAGGAGTGCAGACATCCGAAGAATCAGGTAGGTGGGCCAAATAAAACAATGCTAAATCCACAATGTCCAATCATGTGAAGTACCATGTGTCCACATAGTGCAACAGAAACACATGTCCAGGAGAACGTCCACATACATTGGCCTGATAGCGCACTTTAAAAGTCACATTAAATACATAAATAATTAAAAATCCCAAAAACACCCTCTACACGTGCAGCATGCACACCCTAACTGCAGGCTGCAAAACAACTGCATCCTCAATCCACACAAAAATGAAACCACCTCCAAGGCCCTGACCCAAATCACCCTCAGGTACCACCCCAATGCATGTGATACATTGCCATTCCAATTTCCACAGACCCATAAATAACGCTCGCCCTCCTTTACTCCACCACAGGGTCCGATTCAAACGACGAGCTTCAGGACACCCCTACCAGCACACCTGCAAAGAGGGCCAAGACCAACGGCCAAAGACCCTCCACCTCAGCTGCACGGATCAAGACACGGCAGCAGCACAAATCAAGTGGCAGCACACAGGAGGGGACTTCAACAGGCACCCCAGCAGCCAGCATGCCCACAACAGCAGCACCACAGGTCCCCCAATGGATGCCACAGAAGGCACTGCTTCTGGTGGCAGCAGCACCATAGGTGACACTGCATTAATGCCAGCATGCTCCGACAGAGAAAACGGTGCTGTCGATGTAGGACCCATCCATGACCTGTCTCAATCCCCCTGTTTGTTTCATCCCGTACACCATGAGGATACCACGCAGGGGCACCCACAAGACGACGACTGGCCATCCCCCACAAGCCCTGTGGCAAGGCAACATGAGGTGATCAGCCCCTCTGTGACACCACCGCAAATGGGCATGGCCCAGCAGAGGCAACAGTCCCTCGACCAGGTGATCGTGCAACAGCAGCAACTGGCCACGCTCCTCAAGGAGCATGCTGATGAATGTGGGGGTTCTAAGGCAGCCATAGAAACATCTACTGAGACACTTAGGGCACAAATGGAGCGAAGTACAGAGACACTAAGGGTACAAATGGAGAGAAGCACCGAGAGCCTGAGGGGGGAACTGCATGCGACGTCCAAAGACGTATGTGGTGAACTTGCCGCTGTGCGCCGTGTGCTCACTGAGCTCTCACAAACCCTTAGGGACATGCATGGACGTGAGCAGGCAGAGACATCATCCGTTGCAAGTTCCGTCCAGGGCAGCCCCCAACGTAGATCTGGGAGGAACCTGCGCTCCACAGGCAGGGGTGCCCCTGATACCCGGAGAGGGGGCTTGCAATAGCGTCTGCCCACTGACAATGAGCATCTTTGGACACTGGTGTTCGGTGGGAAGGTAGGAGGGTGGAGGGGGGGTGTTGGGCTTTCTTGGGTGGCGGGTCGATGGGGTGTGTAATATAATTTCACATATGCTATAAACATTTCATAATCATCCAATGAGATGTGTGGACATTGATCTCAGTGTACGAGGCCTTTATAGGCGTACAGTCCACATTGTGCATGTTCCAGACACACACAGTGCCACAAGTCCCGTGTCCATGTATCAGCCACCAGGCGTGAGTGCTAGAAGCATGAATCTATGATATCCTGACGAATTTCACGGGCCTCCTGTGCCTCGCGGACTCCTTGAGGTGCTGCCACATCCCCACCCTCATCATGACCATCTTCAGGTGCTTGCAGTTCTGCGTCAGGGGGCATGGGCACATTTCTACGTACGCACATGTTGTGTAGCATGACACATGCCATGACCATCTTTGCAACCTTCTCATGGCGGTACAGGAGTGCCCCGCCAGACCTGCTGAGGCAGCGGAAACGAGCCTTCAGTAGGCCGAATGCCTGTTCTATGACTACACGGGTACGTGAGTGGGCATGGTTGTAGTCCTCCTCATGCTGGTTCTGTGGGTTCCGGAGTGGTGTAAGGAGCCATCTCTTCAGTGGATACCCGGCATCACCTGTATGTGGACAATAAAGGATGTTTGTGGAATGACATTGCTACGTACGCATCCCCCCCCCCTTCCTGCCAGGTCATTGCCGCATCACATACCCCACATTATCATGCATGAAATGAGACTCACCGAGTAGCCAGGATCTGTTCCCTGCGTGTCGCTCTATGTAGCGTGGTATTGTAGAGTTCCTCAAGACCATAGAATCATGGGTTGATCCAGGAAATCGGGCACAACAATGTGTAAAGATCCTGTTGGAGTCACACACCATTTGTACATTAAGAGAATGATATTGTTTCCGGTTGCGGTACTGGGCCTCCATGGCATGTGGGACAACCAATTCCACATGGGTGCAGTCGATGGCACCAATGCAACCCGGTATGCCGGCAAGTGCATGGAATCCCACTTTTGTGTTTGTAATCTCCTGCTCCGAGCGTGGTAAAGAGATGTAGTCGTCTGCGTGCTTCAGGAGGGCATCGAGCACTTGCAATAGTGTCCGTGACAACAGTGGCTGTGAAATGCCATGCAACTGTCCGACTGTGTGCTGGTAGGTGCCTGTGGCCAGGAAGTGGAGTACAGACACCACCTTCAGTAGGGGTGGGATGGCGGTTGGGCTATCTATCATGCTGACAAGGTCAGCGTGTGTCATGTTCAAAATGGCGGTTATGGTGTCCCGGTCCAAACGGTAGAGGGTGTGGATCTGCTCAGCAGTGAGGTTGAACGGATGAGCTCGGAGGCGTGGGATTGCGGGCTGCCTGCGTGGTGGTAGTGGCTGTGCTGGTGGGCCTTGCTGGCCCTGCCTTGCCCTCCTCCTCCTCCTGCGTCTCCTCTGTGCGGCCGGTTGTTGTAGTAGTTGGTGTTCGTCTTCTTCTTGAAGTTGGAGTACTTGCAGTGCTATCAGGTCCCCCAGGGCCAACATCGCTAGTCCTGCCGGTAGCATTTTGGAGTGGGTGTGGTTGTGGGAGGGGGTTGGGTGTGCAATTTATGTGTTTTCAGGCTGTATAGCCTCCACCTGTGGTGATTCATTCCACCTGTGCCAGCTGCAATCCCCTTTGGGCGAGCACGTCCCGCACACAACGCTGCAATGTGACGCATGGCATCTTGCTATTACAATCATGTATTTAATCCCGATGGCAGTGAAATATTGGTTTATATGTTCATTCTGCTATGGTCCCATTGTTTCACATACTATCTTTGCAGTCGCGAACAAACTTGTGAAGGGTCAGTGGAATGTAGTACTCGATTAACGGTGGACCCTCATGCAGCACTGTACCGAGGTTCACCGACGGGCGGGGCGTCCCATTTGTGAGTGAAGCCAGTTGCCATTTTCACACACTGCCGCACTACATGGATGAATTTGTGATTTCAAGCGGTCACAGATGCCTTTTCGACGTGATGTTGCAAATGAGGAATTCGAAGGACAGCGCTTTCGGTTTTCAGCTAGCGGCGAGGAGACGCCCACAGGTCTGACTGCAAATATAACGTTCTATTGTTTAATGTCCTTGGGACAGGGGCCATGGCGAGAATGCAATGATTGATATGAATAGTATGGGATGCGCAATAGCGTAGTGGACGATAAGGCAGGACGTTCCCAAATACATGTTACTTCACAACACTAGAATTCCGGGCTGGAGCACAGTGGATTTTGCAGACTGCATTACGCACAGACTCAATGGAAATTTCAAATGTTATGTGAGTTAATAATCAGGCGTTTTTATACCGGGATGAGGGAATGATGTATGGATGCATGGACAGATGATTTAATTGAGAGTTTGCCATGTACATGGCTTTTTGGAATCTATCCCCTTCCCCTGCGCTATGTGATGCAGAGCTGCCATAGTGGGACCATCGTCTATCTGCCCTTGTTGAACCCTCCCTGTCTCGACGCGCCTTCAAACACTTGTGTCTATGCACGTTACTAATCCCATCTAATGGATTCTGTTTTAACAGACGCATGCACACAAACACTCGTTTGTAATAGTGTTTTCACCTCGATTTATATAGTTATGTTTCGCAAGTGATTTTTGGGTGGAAATAATCCTTTTGAGTGGGCTAGCATGCATATGGCTGTAGATTTAGTGTGATCATTGAAGTGAGTAATACAAATGTAGTTCTGATGCCCATACTATTCTTTTTCATTTCATTTGGGTGACAGGTATCTCCTCCCCTTTTGCCGCTGCCATCTGTATGCCACTCCTGCAGATGGCTTTTACTCCCGACACCTGCTGCTTCGAGTTAATCAGTGGAGCACCATTACGATCTTATGGGACGATCGCCAATGGGCCACATGCCCTTACGTAGTACTAGTGGCTAGGAGCAACATATCAACCTTTCAGCTGGACTAGTGCCTACCTAATGGGACGGCCCTGCGGTTGTAGGCGCTTCCATGTTGCCTTTTTGAACGTGAATGTAGCCCCTGTGTACCATGAAGGAACAGGGCGTCACACAAGAAGAAGCTGGTCATTTATTGCGGATGCAGCCCACAGTAATGAAAAATATTTTGGAGTTTATGACCTAATAGCTGTATGGGCTTGGTGAATTTGATGGGCATTAAAATTTTATTCAGATATTAACCGTGTAGCGTTATTCTTTGCAAGTAATGTAGCATATTCCTATTTGTGGAGCGATGTATTGTGAGAAGATCTGCATTGGGTTCCGGCTTCTGAGTATAGTTGCGTGGTACTGTACTGGCCGCGTTTGCCTACGAAGCCCAGTAAGGTCAGGGATAGGGGCTGCCATTATGACTGTTTTCATGATGTCATGCTCAGGGGCGGGGGATTGGCTTTTGTGTAACAGATGCCGGTCAGCCAGGTGGATTGGTGGAATGATGTGATTATCAGAAAATGGCTGGTCACAGGTGCCTGTGTTTGCGTGCGTTTCTTGGAGGGAGACTGAGGTCATGTCCATTGGAATAGCTTCTGTATTCGTGCCATCTGTGCCCTGCAGCTCCCATTGGCCCCTCTTGAGATGAGCCTGGCTGCTCAGTCACTCTGCCAACTTGTGTGGTACATGCTTATGCTGATGGTTGGTTTGTTTACTGGCAGGAGTACAGGGCTGGTGCAGTCTCCCTCAGGATACTGCTTTGAATGTTGCCTTACACTGGTGTCAAGCGATGGGGGCCTGTTGTTGTTTTGTCTCATATTTCAGTTCATATTGCTGTACTTGAACCTTCACATGCCTGTGCTGCATCAGTACGGCAATGGTGTCATGCCAAATATGGATGGCCACTCACATGGCACTTGGAGCCCCTACATTCATTTGTTCGTTGGCATGCATGGGTGACTTGTACATTTCACTGGTTGCATTGTGTAACTTCATTGCACCTACGTGGAGTTGTGCAATGTGGGCAGGGAGTGGTGTACAGGCACTCAGTAGGGCCATTTACGGTTGGTTCACGATGCCGTAATTCTCACCATGGCGGAATGGTACTTTCCGCCATGCTTGATGGCGTTAAGTATATGTCCGCTAGGGTCAGAATTCGCGTACCGTTGCGCCATGGTGGTAATTACGGTTTTGCATGGCACGCGTGCGCGTACTTGGTGCAGTTAGCGTTGGCGTTCACTACGGTTTGTTTGTTTGTTTGTTTGTTTATTTATTTAGTATAGCGCGCAAAACCCAGAGGTAACAGGGCGCAACAGAGGTCAGGAAGATAGGATTACTTAAAAACTTGGTTACAGAATAAGATAGGCATGAGAAAAAGTGCATTGCATTTACAGTTACATTGTGTGGGATGTGCATATATACATATAGTTGAGCGAAGGCTTACAAATTTACATATTAATACTGTGCGTAGGGGCAGTTCGGTTGCATTTACATATTTACAAATTTAAGGCTGTGCATGGTAGTCAGGTTATAGCACTGGCATGATCAGATTAGATGGCAGGGTTAGTCGTGAGGATCATTGGCCCGCAGCCAAGTGAGGGTGTTTCGCCTGAAGCTATAGTAGGATTGGTCAGTCCTAATGTGGAGTGGGAGGGCGTTCCAGTGTTGGGCTGCCAGGACAGAGAAGCTGCTGCCGCCGGTTTTCTTTTGTCTGAAATTGGGTACCTGCAGGCAGTAGGAATTGATCGATCTGGTGGGGCGGGTGGACGTTTTTTTCTTTATTCTGGATGCGAGATAGGGGGGGGCTGCGTTGTTTAAGCATTTGTGGGTGAGTGATGCCGTTTTGAGGGAGATGCGGTCATGGATTTTAAGCCATTTGTGTTCTCTTCTTTTGTTGGAGATGTGTTCCTTAGAGGGTAGGTTGAGGGCTGTTCTGAGAGCGTTGTTTTGTAGTGTCTGTAGTTTGTTGGTTATGCATTTGTTGGCTCCTAGGTACATGGCGTTGCAATAATCCAGTCTGGATAGTATTAGGGCGTTGGCTATGATGATGCAGCTAGCTTGGGTGAGGAAGGCTCTACTTGCCCTAATTAGCTTGCATGTGTAGGCGGTGGAGGATGCTAGTGAGTTGACTTGTTTTTTTAGTGACATGGTTGCATCAAGGTGAAAGCCTAGTGTTTTCACTGTTTTGGCCACTGTGATGGTATTGCCATCAATGTTGAAGGCCTTATAGTTGGAGCTGAGTTTTTTGAGATTGGTATTGGATCCGAGGAGCAGGATTTCGGTTTTCTCATCATTTAGACATAGACCGTGTGTGGCCATCCATGCCTGAATGATGAGATATATTTTGTTTACCAAGGCCGTATCTGAAGCGTAGTTGCCTGAGAGGGGTATGAGGATCTGGGTGTCATCTGCATAATTGGTATATGAGACACCCAGTCTGTCCAACTTGTCAAATAGGGGCTTGGTAAAGATGTTGTAGAGGGTGGGAGAGACGCAGGAGCCTTGGGGCACCCCACAGGTTATTTTAATGGGGTCTGCTGAGGCTAGGGTGGAGAAGACCCTCATAGTTCGGTTGTCCAGGAATGATTGGATCCAGGCTATGGCCTCTTTCGAGAAGTGGGCTGCTGAGGCCAGGTGTTCGCACAGGACTGCGTGATCCACCAGGTCAAATGCTGCCGACAGATCGAGGAGTAGTAACATGGCAGTGTTCCCTTTGTCGTTAATCTCATTGATCTGGGTTTTAAGATCGATTAAGGCTGTCTCGGTGCCGTGCTTCGGTCTGAAGCCTGATTGGTGGGTGCCTAGTAGTTTGTGAGTTTCAAGATATTGCTGAATCTGCAGGTATGCTACTCTATCTATTATCTTTAACAGGAATGGCACCGTGGTGATGGGCCTGTAATTGGTGGGAATGGCGGGGTCTAGGGTTTGCTTCTTGAGGAGAGGCAGGACCCAAGATTCTTTGAGGTTGCTTGGTATGGTGTTGGAGGAGAAGGATGCGTTGATCAGCTTGGTTATGAAGGGGGCTAGATCCCTAGCCGCATCCTTGATTATTTGGGGAGGGCAGTTGTCGCCTTTGCAGTTAGATGGTTTAAGTGAGGCTATAATTTTTTCTGTTTCTGGGATAGATATTTTGGTAAATCTGAAGAGATTATGGCCTGGACGGTTGGCTGTTTTGTCGTGGTTGCTGGGAGATGCTTCATTGGTGGTGAGAGAGTCTTTTTTCAGAGCGATTTTGGTTTGGAGACTTTTGATTTTATTAGTTAGGGCGTTTTGGACGCTGGTGCACCATGCTTTATCCTTAATTATATTGTCTGGTGGGGGTACAGGGGATTCTAATTCCCTTAGTATAGCAAATAGTTCTCTGGTGTTGGAGCTCGATTTTTCGATTCTTTCATTGAATAGTTTCTTTTTTGTGAGTAGAATTTCTTTTTTGTAATTGTTTGCACAAAGTTTGAGTTGTGATTTGTTCTCTTCTGTAGGGGAGTTGCGCCATTGGCTTTCAAGTTTCCTTTTGTGCAGTCTAAGTTCTTTCAGATGTGGGGTGAACCAGGTGTTCAGGTGGGCTTGCTGTTTGCTTTTTTGCAGTTTTAGAGGGGCAATGATGTCTAGTCCTTTTTTTATGGTATTGTTATAGTTTTCTACTAGGAGTTCTGGTTTTAGATTATCGGGGAGAGCATTGAGGGTTGGCAGTAGTAGTGGTAGGAGGTTGTCAGGGGTTATGTTTTTTTTTGCTCTAGTGGGTAGTGGTGGTGCCATGATTTTTCCTTTGTTGACTTCTCTATTGAGAGATAAGGTGAAGTCAATGAGGTAATGGTCTGTCCAGTGCTGGGGAGTGGTTTTGGTAATGATGGTGTCGCAGTTTAGAGTGGCGATCCAGTCCAAGGTCCTACCTTTATTATGGGTGGGGGTGAGCACTCTTTGGATTAGGCCGTGTTCATCTAGCATGTTAGCTATGGCTTGTGCTGATTTGTCGTCAGGGTCGTTTAGTCCTAGATTCAAGTCGCCTAGTAGTAATATTTGGGTGGTGTCTTTTGTGTTGTTGGCTAGGAGGCTGGATAGGTCTGCTTCGAATGAGCCAATGGGGCCGGGTGGCCTATATATTAGAAGGATGGTTAAGGTGCGACAGTTGGAAATGGGTAGTTTGGCTACTAGGAGTTCGCAGGATTTGAGAGGTGTTTGGGGCAGTGGTCTTAGCTCGAGGTTTGTTTTAGCTATGATGGCTAGGCCGCCTCCTCTGTTGTTGGGCCTGTCCATTCTGATTATTTGGTAATTTTCTGGAATGGCTATTGAGAGTGCTGGGCCTGCTGCTTCGTGCAGCCATGATTCAGTGATAGCTAGGAGGTCGAGGTTGTTTGAGGATAAGGTGTCTGCTATTTCTGTGGCGTGGGCCATTATCGATCTGGCGTTGATCAAAGCTCCGGATATAGTGGTAGTGTTGGGTGTATCCTGGATTGTTATAGGGATGAGTTTGGGTTGGGTGGGGTTGTGGCAGGGTGTGATGTGACGGTGTCGCTAATGGCATCGTACTTTACGGTGACGGGTCATAATCGCACCGAGCGGTATTCGATGGCGGTATTACATTTCCGCCATCGTTTTTCGATTTCCGCCAGGGTCGTAATGAGGGCCATGGTGTTTGTAGCACCCGAGGGCCAAGAGCATGTCTTCTATAACAGGTGCAGGAAGCTCAGCATCAACATGTAAATGATCTGTGATGGTGACCTGCTCTTTACCGAAATGGCAGCAGCAATGTCAGGCATGAACATGATGCCACGCTACAACACCTATGCATGCCATCACCAACCTACACATTATGAACCATAGGGTAAGCATACCACACATTTGGGGTAATTCATGGAATGATTGTGTGATGAAATGTGTGGAGCAAGCCTGAAAAAGAGCGCATGCGTGCGATTCGCACGCAAGCGATTCATGGAAGGCTCTGCGCGTGGTTTTCCCAGGAGCTGTGCCAAATCCACACTAACCTTACACGTCACTGCATCTTTCCAAACGCTGTATGCGACACGCACAGCAAAAGTGCACAACTTCTATCGCACACACCTGAAAAGGAGGTGCAACACATGCAATGGGGAATATCGCGTGAAAATGTGGGTGTAATGGGGAAGTACCACTAGGAAATACACGCAATGCCCACACACTCACGAACAACAAGTATTCATGGAATCGAATAGGGAAAACCTGCGTCCGCCAAAAGACACGCACATGCACAAATACGTCTGCCACACAAAAGCAGGTGGAAGCACCCCCGCGTAGAGTTAAAGTGCGGGCGAACAACAAACAAGCATATACAGCTATGATGAAAGTCCCATTTCTCGAAGCAGTGATCGTGGGACACCGGAGGAGGAGGAGAATAGCCAGGCCCTGCATTCTTTTGGCCAGGACCAGCCTTTTTGGGATGCATGATGACCAGGTCTATGGCAGGTATAGGTTTCCACCTCATATCATCCTAGACCTGCTCACTGAGTGGGAGGATGACCTCACATCACCCACCTTGTGCTCCCAAGCACTGAGCCCCTTGCAAAAGGTGCTCAATGTCCTGCATTTTTTGTCCACTGGTTCATTTCAGCGGACAACTGCCATAGTCGGGGGCGTCTCACAGACCACACAGTCATGCTGCCTACACCAGGTGTTGGCAATCATGACTGCGCGCCCCTCACTCCACAGGCACATATACATGCCCAGAACACCCACAGAAAGGCAGGCCATGGTCTAGGACTTCTACACTGTGGCACACTTCCCCAAAGTGCTTGGTGCCATAGATTGCACCCATGTGGCCCTACATCCACCTAGGGCCACTGAGCACATCTACCGCAACCGCATGCACTGGCATTCCATCAACATGCAGGTTGTGTGCGATGCCAAGGGAATCATCACCTCTGTCTATGCAAATTATCCAGGGTCCACCCATGTCAGTTTTCTATACAGAATGTCCGCCCTGAGACGGGACCTGGAAGCTGGGAAGCATGGTAAAACATAGCTCATTGGTGAGTCCAAATGCCTGTGCACATGCATACAGACAAATACACCAGCCCAACTAATGGCAACCATTATCACCTACCCAGGGGACAGTGCCTACCCTCTGAGCACCTACATCATTACACCAATACGGAACCCCACCACACCACTCCAGGTAAGATACAACGCAGCCCATATTGCAACCAGGGCCATAGTGGAGTGCACATTCAGAGTGCTCAAGTCAAACTTCCGCTCCCTTAACCGCTCTGACGGGCAGATACTATATGCACCCCCAGTAGTGTGCAGGATCATTGTGGCAGCATGTGTCCTGCACAAAGTTGCAACATGGCGGGGCGTACCGGTGGACATGGTGGTGCCCCCACATCCCCAACCACACACACAGGTGCTGCACATGGGAGGGGAAAGGGCATGTGGCGAGGCAGCACGTACCCAGCGTGTGGCCATATTCTTCACCTAAACTCCCACCCCAGTTGAGTGCACACAGGCCTGGCACATGCCAGGTGACAATCGATGACGACAAAGGGACAGTCAACTGTCACAACCTTATCACCCTGAGAATGTGCCAACGGAAGTGCTACATTGTGTGCATCCCGAGCTACTTAAACATAACCAATCCCATGTAACCAAAAGGAACTCATGAAAGGTTCATATCCCACAACCGCCCTGCAAACAGGGCATGAAAATACTGGTATGTCACCTAAACCTTCCCAACCCCCATGGCCCCCGTCCACCACACCATGCCATGGAACGTCAAAACAGCAAACCAAATGCACAACACATGACACAATTGTATGAAGTGCCACATGAGAAATGTAAACAGGCACTCGACAATTACACCTGACATGGAATCTGATGAAATGACTGACCAAAACCTCCCACCCACAAAATGTTTGGCACAAATGCATGCCACCAGCGGTACAAGCAACAAAAGTCAAAATGCCTGTTGCCATGCACATCGGGCAATAGAAATTTGCCAATAGAAACACTGTGTGCTGCGTGTGTGTCCCCTGCAACACACCACTCACCATACAGCACAGTGAGTCTGCTGTGCGTTGGTGAAAGCCCTTGAGTATCATGAAAAATAAGTACAATTAACCAAAAGTACCCTGTGGTGCATGTACACGATCAAGGAATTGAAAGTGATCATGCACTGCAGGGACACAGAATGCCTGAGAAGGCAATCTGGGTGCACGTAGGTGCATGTTGTTGTTGGTGGGGGGGTGTGTTGTCTAAGTGTTTGTGTCAGTAGGGACATGCAGTGAATACCTGCATGTGAAATTAAGTGGCCCTCAGTGTTTTGTACACAGCACATGAGAACACTGCCCTCGTGGACCCCCCCCAGTGTGTTACACCACACCAATCTCCTGACACCTCAAAAGCAAACCCAACACAGAATCATCCATTGAGCAGCAGAATACCTCATGTACAGAGTACCCCACATCGACAATGTCAGACAGTGACCAATCACTGTAGCCCAAGTGTCCCAATGTGACATTTTCACCACATGGACCCTTCCCATCTTCAGTGTTTTGCACGGCCAAAGGGTGCTTGGTACCGCCTACACCAGGAAGTGCATCAACAACATAGACAGGAAAGTCATAAAAAACATCACAAGCAACATGATGAAATGCATAGTCAACAAAATACTCACCAAAATGAAGTGCAGACATGCATTGGAGAAACCATCCGGAATACCCACTAGGGGTGTATACACAAGTAGGACTTCAGACTGGCCACAGATATTACGGAAGCCCAATGCCCCTGTTTAAGATGCTGTCATACCGAGCCATCCTTGCAAGCCCATGCAGGGAAACAGGGGTGGCATGTGTGTCAGGACTCCAAGCCATAAATATATACATGAGACAAGCCTGTAGGGGCCCAGCTGGAACACACAGCGGATGCTTTCAAATGCTACAAAGCATCACACTGTCACATTAATGCACAATAGACAAACAATAATAGAAAACAAAAATAAAAATGGCCACATATGACCCAGGAAGGTGCGGGGGAACCCAGGAGGTGGGAGGTACAGGGTGCACCTCAAAACCCACATGTGTTGATGTTGAGACCAAAACAAAACTCCACCATGGGCTCAATGCCTGCACGGCCCAACCTGTGTGAGAGATATGTCATTGTCACCCTCTGGATGTAAGCTAGAAGATGGATGTGGCACAGTTGCCTGAACACGCCTATCCGCAGCAAGCCCCTTCACGGCAGCAAGCATGCGGGTCTGGTAAGGCCAGTCCTGCATGGCTATGGCACGTAGGTCTGCATGCAGCACATCACGTGATACACATGCTTCCTCCTGCAAGGTCTCATGTGTATGACGGAATTCTGCCTGCATGGCCTCACATGACATACAGAGCACCTCCCGGCTTGCACAGAGTTCAGCCGAGATGGTGTTTTCAACCTGCTCCATCCTCGCTTCTGACAGCGTCCTCTGGGTCATCATGAGCACATCCAGAGTAGATGTGACGGATTGGTGTTCTTCCCTCAGGGCCTCCCTGTGTGCCTCTGCTTGAGCAGGAAGTGCTTCACACAGAACCACCATTTCAGCAGGCGTGCTCTGTCGGAGGCCACCATGCTCAGGCTGAGTGCGCGGCACGTGTGCCACATTGCCCGTTGCCTGCTGCTGGAGCTCCACCTGCCTCTCAGGGTTGAGGATGGAACGGGCCACACTTTCTATGCCTTGACCCATCATCTCAACTGCTCCCCCCTGTTGCTGTGCTATGGCATACATGGCATGCTCCCACTCAGTGGTCCCCGGTGGCGCATGGCCACCGCTTTGCCGGACACTACACCTGCTGGGCCTAAGGAGCCATGGTTCTTGCTGGGTTAGCACCGCCCGCAGCTGCAGGACTGCATCCCTCCGTCGACCTGATGCCCCAGGAACATGAGCAACTGGTGTGGAGTGTGACCCTGCACCCGTAACCACCACAGGTGTACATTCCAACACTGCCTGGCCTCTTGAAGGCACTACGCTCACTGCAGGTGTCGCGGACAGAAGATCTACCACAGCAGGATCACTCAACAGCAACGGCACATCATGATGCACATCCAATTCAACTTTGTGGTCAGAGAGTCCATCAGAGCTTGACTCATAGTCAGCCCTGGACATGATGGTCTGGAGCAACAATGGGTTTTCGTGGTCTACCACCCACGACCACCACTAGTGCTAGGTTGTTGATGTAAACCCAGCACTGTGTCTGGAATCACATCCTCATCCTCTGCCTCCAGTGTGTCATCACCTGTAAAATAAACAAAAGAAACATGAGCACACATGTCAGCAGCACATACCACACACACAGACATCACAACATTGACAGCCAACACATGAAGTGGACATGTCACACACAACTCAAACTCCAACATGCATCCAGTAGCATTGCAATGCAAGGGTTTCCCGAAAGCAGAAATGGATGTGTGTAAAATGTGAAGCCTACATGTGTAAAGCATGTTGCATATCACCTGCATCACACACAAAATCTGGCAGGCACAGATCCAAGCCGGAAATGAGAGATGGCAACAAAGAGATGTAGCATAAGCATGGCGGAACACCCAAAAAGCCACAGCTGCAAGTGAAAGCAAACGCAACATGACACATGTAATATGCATGTTGTCATGCAGCACTCAACAACCATCACCAATACATTTGTCACAGGATGCACCTACCTAGTGCATTTCAATACAGTGAAGGGATGAACATGGGAGCATACATGCCAGGTCACTTTGACATAGCAGCATTGCGTAGGCATGTTGAAGGCCGGAACATGGTACAGAAGTGGGTGGGTGCAGTGCAGTGCCTGTGTACAGCCTCAACTTCCAACATCAACACGTACGTATTGATGTCAATCTCTAAACATGACGGCAATGTAAGGGCAAGTGCAGCCATCATGTGAAAAGTGCATGCACTGGGTTGCATGGATACAGTGAACCCCCCACACTTTGGGGAATTGCAGGGAGGCAGTGCATGGCAATGAAAGGTTGACCAATGAACTGTGAATTGGCAGACAGTGTTGGCATGTGTCAATTGCATCTCGTCAGTCAAATGACACTACAGCAGATGAGAAGTGGACATTAAACAGGACGCATGAGGTACCATCAGTAGTACACCCATGCATGCCAAAGCCACGACACCAGTTGAACAGAGGCAGGAGGCCTGTAACAGGGTGAGGCATGTGCACGACACAGACGAGGAGATCCTAAACTTGTGCGTGATGAGAGACAGACCCAGAGTGAGCATTTAATGAATGACCAAATACCATGACACTTATATAATCCTGGAGACGTGCTATGATGATCAGCCTGTCAAGGACCCATAGGGGCATACATGGAATGCACATGGAGCATGAATGGGCACTCATGTCCAAGGGGAGCCCCTGCCATCTGCACAGTCTGAGTGAGACACACTGCACCAAGGAGAAAGGATTTACACCACTGTACGTGTTTTTCAGGTTTGCAGAAGGAAGTGTGCATGTACACAGGAACGGGGAACAGGCAATTGCAGTAGTCCAACATGTGACTGTTGAAATGAGCTGTCGGGGGTTTTAGAGTCAAGGAAGCGTGCCTGTGAGGAGGACCACCTTTCAGGCTGTCCACACATACACGGCAGTCATGTGATGAGATAGACCGAGTGCTGAGTGCAACAACACCACAAGCTACATGCAGGAACATGTACTGGAGGGGCAGCTGAGTGGCTTGCATGTGAGTAGGGTGCATGTGTGCTGATGAAGACAGAACCCGGGTGCATCACATATTCTGCATGCATCACAACAGGAATGCATCAGTGAAGCATTGCATGACTCACACATGTAGTGGCAGTCAAGCACAACACATCACACAAGACAAACACACATGTCCTGGACAAACACGCATCAACACTCACCAGACGATGCATCATAATCCATCATCTCTCGCACTCCATGGATTAGTTATGCCTCAATGAACTCTGCAGCGATCTCCTCGTGCCGAGTGAGTGCTTCCTCCTCTGATGCTGGCCCACTACCAGTCACCTGAGTCATGGCATAATTGGAGGAACGCTTTTTTTTTCTCACAGCGTCGGAGGTCATTCCAACGCTTGTAGCAGTCTTGAGCTGTGCGCACCTGAAATCCCATGGCATTCAATACCATCCACAATATGCCAGTGGACCCAATGCAGGGCAGGCGTAGTATGGCACTGTGGGCCCACCAGTTTATCTCGTTCGTGTGCTGAAAGGCTTCTTCCTCAATGTGCCGGAGGCTGGAGCCATGTCTGGGGTCCCAGCTTCTTGCGCAGAAGCACGCTTCATCCTCTTGGGCGGTGGAATGGATCCTGAGTGGCCAATGCGGCCCTGATCAGTAGTGGCGCTGGTGGACAGGACCAAGGGAGTGGGTGGCGGAACCAGAACAGAAGGCTGCTGGGTGCTGTAGCCAGGATCCAGCACCACATCTGCCGCAGTGCCAAGGTCTGTGACCGACACAGTCCTGGCTAGCAGACTCACAGCCGGGGTGTGTTGGCTGCATCTGCCCATGCAGTTACCACCATCTGGCTGCTTGGGGCAGCAAATGTCACCACTGCCCCAGATACATGTGCCTCGGTCACAGCAACCCTGGACACACGTGTCCTGTGCTTCCTGACCACCTCAAATTCTGCCTGGGAGTCCTCAGGTTCCAATGCATCATGCGCTGGGTGGTTGCCATAGCTGCATATGCAGCTACCACTACCGATGGGCCTGTGACAGCAGATCTAACTGACTGTCGGGTCATATGGGCACATGGGTCAGATGCAACAGCTGCATCTCCCGGAGCCACAGGGGGTGGTGGCATGGCTGCACGAGCATGTGGCTGGACATCCTGACCAGTGGTGCACCCCTGCCTCTTCCCCCTCTGCAGCCACCGTGGACACCCTGGACTCCCTGTAGCCCCTGGTCACCCCTGCCACATCCCTGACCATGCACAAGACTGGGAGGACGCCCAACTTTTCCACCCTTTACCTTTGGTGACCTCCCAACCATGGCACAGATGGTATATTGCCAATGGGAGGTGCCAATGGGAGGTGCACTCAACAATTGTCCTGGGCAATTGGGGTGAAGGGGGCAGGATACGTGCTGTTAGACGCACCCCTGTGCTCCTGCATGGCTATCTGTGACCTCTGGTGATAAATGACGGGTCATGCAACGCTAGGGCACCCCAAAAATTGATAATAAATGTGCACTCAACCCCAGTAGCCCACGTTCGTGGAATAAAACTCCCGCAGCACGCTGTGGCACCCAGGGACACAAAAAATGATACGCGTGGAACACGCAGGCTACTATGACCTCGAAAACGGGTACGCGATGCACAGGGGGAATGACAGTGGGACTGTCACTGACCGGCAATCTCCGCCGAACACGGCCACAGACAGGCTATCCAGACCAACTTGGCACCCGGACTTGGGTGGACCAGCAACTAACTCTATCTAGAGTCCACTACTTCATTCACATCTGCCTTGAAAAAGACTCAGGTCGAAACGTGCGTCGGCTGTTTGCACTCACCGATGTTGAACAACTGGCAGTAATTGCCACACTGATGATTTTTGGTTTTGGTATACCAATATGAATAATAAAAAACCACATGCACCAACAAATCTAAGACTGGACTTTCACTAAATTAAGAAACAGGTTTAACTGCCAGAACCTTGGACAAACGAATCCAACCAGCGCCAATACACAATCAAAGGTTTGTCACCCCAACAGTGGGAAAAATAGCATGCGCCGACTCACCATCTACCTTGCGTGGAAAAGAAAAACACACGCCCTTGCGCGCGTAGGCAACACTCCCGCCAAAAGAAGAAGTACGAACTCTATCCGCTGTGAAGTAATCGCGTGTGAAATCACAAGAGGAGTAAACACATGCGTCGGTCTCCACGAAAAGCATGTACAATGAACTGCTTACCCGCAGGACCTTTAACCCCTGCCGAAGGCCCGCGCTAAGGGCCTTTCCTCGGATAAAACGCAATCTCACGCTGACGTGCTGTTTTTGCAAGTGCGGATTCACTCTGCATCAAGCTGGCCACACGACAACAAACAGAAGACCAAGCTCCTGCCAAGAAAGCCATTTACCTGCCCCCCAGAGCCATGTGGAGCCTCCTACGAGCCATCTGCTGCTGCCTGCCTGCCTGCTGCCAATGTGCCCTGCTATTTGGTGCCTGAACATCAGCCACCGCCAGGGGTTCAGTTGCTGTGACCGCCCCTGCTGGAACAGAAGACTCCCGACTGGTGTTCCATTGCTCCACAGCCCAGCCCCAGTACCCAGTACCCAGTTGCCCACACACACCTGTCTCAGGGTTTGCCATGACGGACTAAACTCCATCTGGGATCAGTGCTGACCGGGGGGTGGCAGAGAGGCAGAGGGCTGCCAGCTTCACTGCAAAAGATGTTGGTATCCTGGTGGATCAGGTCCTGGGGCATTATGATGCCCTCTTCGGATGAGCATTCGCCCACAAGGATGGATGGGAGATGATCTGGTTGGACATCGTGGGTGCCATCAACGCAGAGGGGGTGGCACCCCGCAACTTAAAACACATCCATAAGCGCTGGGAGGACTTCAAGTCCAGGACCCACAAGAAGGCCCGGTGCCTCTTGGACACAGTGGATGCAGTGGGGTGCTGGGTCCTGCTTACCACCGACCAGATGAGGGTCCTGGAGTGCCCAGCGCTTCACCTCCAGGTCCTTGAGAGGCAGACCCATCTGGAGTCGAGTGGTAAGTGTCCGTGCATTCTCATGCGACACAGTGCAAGTTGAGGTGTGGCAGGAGTGTGCAGCTTGGACATATGTCTGACATGGACATGGCCCATGTATGGATGTGTATGTGCAGGGACATGACCGTGCCGCATGTGAGTCCAGTCATGTGTGCTGCACATCAATGGTGTATGTATTCCGATGCATGATGTACAACCGAATGTGAAGATGCACACATTTTTGGATGCCTGTGTATGTACTCACTCATGATTGGGGTGTGACACATGGATGCTCGTCCCACCTTCATTGTGTGTGGGTCTGTTTGGTATGTGTGTGACTGTGAGATGCCATGGATGCATGTGACACAGACATATAGGTACCCAATTGGCAGATGTGACATAGTTGACGATGATTGCACTGTGACAGGAGGTAGAGATGGCCTGTCATGATCTCTGCTTCCAAAAGGTCCGGGTTTTCCCAACTCCCTTGGAAGCAGATCCATAACCCAGGTTCCGAGTGCCAACCAGTCCCAATTGGGACCTTTTGGACCCAGTCCTGGCGCCAGTGGCACCAGGCTCATAAATATGCCCAGTCCCAGCGCTGGAAGCGCCGGGCTCATAATGCTTGGGTGGACTTACCTGCAGCAGACCATGCTGCTTACTTGCCTGCCAGTTGAGCCTCTGATCCTCTTCTCTTTGGAACTACTTTTCCTGTTGGGTGGGGCAGGAGTCACTCCCTAGGTTCAGAACACTGGAACTCTTCTGGAAAGCAGGAACTCTTTTCTTACCTAGGTGTGGCTGTGGAAGGAGACACCTAAGCACTACAGGAGGCTATTTAAACCACACCCGATGGATGAATCTTGCTTTGCGTTATTCTGCATCCTCTGCAGCAGAACGCTCATCGTGTCTTCTGCATCTGATCCTGGGCCTAAGGAAAAAGGCTTACCATCCTGAATCCAGTCTTCAGCAACACTTATAAAGACAAGAAAGAACAGGTTAGCATTACGGTCTTCAGTGACAGCTCTTCACTTACCTGGTCCATCGGCTGTCACCAACGCCTCGCGCTGCATTCCGACATCTGAAAGACAAAGGCTTACCTACTCTTCGTGCGCTCCGGAGGTCTTCACACTGCATTCCGGCATCTGAAAGACAAAAGCTTACCAACTTTTTGCACGCTCCGGAGGCCTTCGGCGCTGCATCCCGCATCTGAAAGACAAAACAAGGTGCGTTTAAAGACATTGGGGAACTTTAATACTCACGTGCCATTACTCCTTTCCACATCTAACCCAGTGGGTATTCCGGCACCCTGCAGCCGCTCCGAACTTGTACCTGCAAAATAAAAAGACCGTTAGAGCGCATCGTGAAGCAGGCAACAAGCGCTTACTTACGTGCTTCCAGGCGCTTCTATTCATCACACGGGCTCCATCTTCAACTCACTTCAGCCCGTCATCCACCATCGCCGGAACCCTGCAAAACAAGAGACATCATTACTAAAGACTTTAAAGACATTAGAATTACTCGAAATTTACCGTTCGTGCAGTAAACGACGGACAGCAGTCCTCTGAAGTCAAGAGGCCTGCTCCCCTTATCCAGTGAAGAAACTGGTTACAGCACCCTGCCCCGAGGCAGATGGAGAGCACGGCGTTCACTTACCTAAGGTGAGAGCGTTAACCTTCGGGGTTCTACAGGAGAAGAGAAAGGGAAAAAGAGAGAGACATTTAATAACCCAGTTCATTAATCCCATATTTTCTATCTGCAGACATCTTACCCTTCGAGTCAGACATACAGTGCACAGAGGTCCAGCCCAAAGAGCCAGCCGTGTGTTACACATCACCTTTGAAGATACGGTATACGCCCAGTCAAGACCGGCGCCTCTACGGGAATCAGGTGAGCGTTACAGAACGCAAAGCCTACCACAAAACTCCCGTCCAGGCGCTATGGAAACCTCGGATACCGACCAACTAGCCCAGTTACTTGGGGAACTAAGGGCAGAACTGCATGCAGCCCGTCAGGAAACGAACGCTCTAAGAAGGGAACTGAATATTTCCAAGGAGCGAACAGATGATCTCGCTAGACAATTGCTACAGTCACAAGCCGGACAGACCCCGTTACCCGCATCTGGGGGAAATCTTCCTTCTACATCCTCTATGAATCCAGTGCAGATCAACCTACCTGGGAATGTACCTCTGGCTCCGCCCGAACGATTTTCTGGTGACCCAAAGAGGTTTGCAGTATTTATCAATCAGTGCCGGTTGCATTTCTTATGCCGGCCAGCAGCCTTTCCAACTGATCAAGCTAAAGTAGCTTTCGTGCTTTCGTACCTTAGTGGCAATGCGGCAGACTGGTCGATCCCTTTAGTAAATCAAGATGATCCGGTCCTCCATGATTTTCAAGCTTTTCAGCTCAGTATGGAAAAACTGTTCGCAAGACATTCACAGGGGCAGGCCTTGGACAATGAGCTTCTTTCGTTGCGACAAGGTAATCAAGACCTTTTGGCTTATATTGCGTCTTTCAACAGACTGATAGTGGAAACTCAATGACCTGAGGACAAAAGGATTACGCTGTTTTATAAAGGTCTACGTGGAGAGCTCAAAGATGTGTTAGCCCAAGTAGTGAATCCCCCACAAGATTGTTCGGACTATATAGACTTAGTCGTTCAAATAGATCACAGACTGCAGAACAGGAAGGCCGATCGTTCCAAGTTTGATGCTCGAGTATTTTCCAAACCGCCAACTCCTTCCAAAGGAGTAGACTCCGGGGAAACCATGCAAATAGGGGGTCTGAAAGGTCCTCTAACACAAAAGGAGCGGGAAAGGAGAAAACAGTTGCAATTATGCCTCTATTGCGGAAACTCAGGGCACTTTCTTCGAGACTGTCCGGTGAAACCTGCCAAGAAGGCAGTAGGAGCTGCAGTTACCAAAGTTACAAACTCTGAGCAGGGAAACGACCTCGCCCGACAAGAATAGAGGTCCTCTTGCCGAGCTTGAAAACCAGTTCCGTGACCTCGCATTTCGTGATACCTATGATCCTCATTAGCCCTGATAATCCGGATCGATTACATGCAATTGAAGCTTACGTCGACAGCAGTGCCATCGGCAATTATGTGGATCAGGAAAAGTTTTTGAGGATGAATCTAACTCTTTGTCCCAAGGCTGTAAAGGACGTCATTACTACGGTGGATGGTACGGAGATAGCCTCCGGGCCAGTAACGCATACCACTCAAGAAGTGACGCTAGTAAGTCAAGATGGACACCATGAGAAGATCGTGTTCGATGTGATCAAGGCCCCTCAGTTTCAGCTTATTCTAGGAATACCTTGGTTAGAGAAACACAATCCTCTGATCGATTGGCGAGCAAGAACGGTCCAGTTTCCAGAATGTGTCTCTACTTGTCACCCTCCACCTGGTGTTGCACTGGCAGCAATTTCTTCAGAGACTCCCCAGTTACCTCCCGAATACCTAGAATACCAAGATGTTTTCCGGAAGGATCAGGCTAACTCTCTACCTCCTCATAGGTCTTATGACTGCCAGATAGACCTGATACCTGGATCTACTCCTCCTTGTAGTAGAATTTATGCCCTCGGCGAGCCTGAGAACCTTCACCTTCGACAATACCTGGATCAATACCTGGCAAATGGGTTTATTCGTCCTTCCAAGTCCCCTGCTTCTTCAGCTTTGTTCTTCGTTCCAAAAAAGGAAGGAGACCTTAGAACTTGTATAGATTATCGCTCCCTGAACCAGATCACCGTTAAGAATAGATATCCGTTACCTTTGATCCCTGAACTCCTGGACCAAGTCAGAAAAGCATGCATATATACAAAGCTGGATCTTAGAGGAGCTTACCACTTGGTACGAGTAAAAGAGGGCGATGAATGGAAGACGGCCTTCCGCACCAAGTATGGGCTATTTGAATATCAGGTCATGCCCTTCGGACTTTGCAAGGCCCCGGCCGCCTTTCAATATTTTATGAACGATGTCCTCAGAGAGCTCATAGATGTGTGTGTTGTTGTTTACATTGACGACATCCTCGTTTATTCTTCATCGGAATCTGAACATCGGAAACACGTGAAAATGGTCCTCGAAAGATTGCGTCAACACAAACTTTTCGCTAAGTTGGAAAAATGTGTTTTCAACGTGACTGAAGTTGAATTCTTGGGATTCATATTATCACCTGGCGGAGTGCGTATGGATTCAAAGAAGGTCGATGCAGTTCTCAAATGGCCATCACCATCCTCCGTAAAAGGTGTGCAAAGCATGTTAGGCTTCGCTAACTTTTACCGCAGGTTTATCCCCGAATTCTCTCGAATAGTCCAGCCCATCACTGCCTTGTTAAAGAAAAACAAACGTTTTGAATGGTCTACCGAGGCGGAACAAGCTTTCCAGGATTTGAAGACTAAATCTATCTCTGCACCAATCTTAAAACACCCTCGCCCCGAACTCCCCTACATCGTGGAAACTGATGCTTCAAGCCTTGCCATGGGGGCAGTTCTATCACAAAAGGACCCGATAACCAATCAGTTGCATCCCGTGGCATTTTGGTCCCGCAAATTCTCGCCTCCTGAAATCAATTACACGATTACTGACAAGGAACTTCTGGCTATCAAGTCTGCCTTTAAGGCTTGGCGGCATTATCTGCTGGGGGCCCGACACACCGTGACTGTGATTACGGATCACCGAAACCTGCAATATTTGAAAACCGCAAAAGCCCAATCCTCTAGACAACTCCGTTGGGCATTATTCTTTGCCGAGTTTGACTTCATAATTACCTATCGACCTGGTACAAAAAACGGTAAAGCTGATGCCCTTTCTCGGATGGGAGTGGAAGAACACTTGATCAACCCTAAACCTGTACCAATCATTCCCGAACAAAGAATTCTGGGTGTAATCGCCACACAATCCATAGAGGAAGTTAAGGATAAAGCCAGGCAACTTGTAACTCCAGCAGACATACAGAATTGGCATCTGCAGGGAAAGGACTTTGCAGTAAAAGACAACTTATTGTATTTCCAAGAACGATTATACCTACCCAGCACAGATTTACAGAAAAAAGTAATCTCTTGTTATCACGATTCTTTAATGGAAGGACATCCCGGTATAGCCAAGACCTCAGAAAAGATCAAGCGCTACTTCTGGTGGCCGTCTTGGAAAAAAGATATCAGAGACTTTATAATGTCCTGTGGAGTATGCGCCCAAAACAAGAGTCAAAAGGAAAGACCAGCAGGCCTCTTACGCCCTATTGACATCCCACCTCGCCCTTGGCATACGCTTTCTATGGACTTCATCACCGATCTACCTCCATGCTCCGGATACAATACGATTCTAGTAATCGTGGACTTATTCTCCAAGATGGCGCATTTCATTCCGCTCAAAGGCTTGCCAACAGCAGCAACTCTGGCCCGAGAGTTTCTCGAAAACATCGTCCGACTGCACGGTTTTCCTTCGGTTCTAATTTCGGATCGAGGTAGTCAATTTATTTCTTATTTTTGGCGAAGTTGCTGTCGGTCGGCTCAAATTGATGTGAGACTATCGACCAGTCACCACCCTCAGACCGACGGACAAACCGAGAGGACCAATCAAACTCTGGAACAGTATTTACGCTGCATGCTGCAACAAACTGAAAAAACTTGGAAAGACATCCTTTGGATAGCCGAATATGACTACAATAACTCTGTCCATTCGGGAACTGGGAAAACCCCGTTTTTTCTTTTGTACGGCAGTCACCCTCGAACCTCGGAGTTGGATCCTCTCCAAGATCTTGAAACACCAGCAGTAGACTACCTGCATTCTACAATCACCCAAGCATTTAAGGAAGCTGTTTCTCACCTTCAAAGGGCTAAAGAACAATACAAGAAAGGAGCAGATCAACATCGGAAGGAAGCCCCTCAATATCAAGTAGGGGATCAAGTCTGGTTATCCACCAAATATCTACCTCTAAAAGGGCCACACACATTCAACCCAAGATACCTTGGTCCCTATTCCATCACTACCATAGTAAACCCAGTAGCGGTCAAGTTGGACTTGCCCCCGCACATGAAGATACATCCGGTCTTCCACGTCTCTCTATTAAAACCCGTGCAATCTCAAACCTGACTAACTAAATCTCCAAAACCTATCCTAGTTGATGGAGAACTCGAGTTTGAAGTCAAAAGCATTCTGGACTCCAAGATCTCCAAATCTAAACTATTTTACCTAATTGACTGGAAAGGCTACGGCCCCCAAGAGAGATCCTGGGAACCTGCTGAATATGTCCACGCTCCTCGCCTAATCAAAAGATTTCACCGAACATTTCCTGACAAGCCAAAACCCCCGGAGAAGCCCGGTTTGGGAGGGGCCTTGAGGGGGGGTACTGTCATGATCTCTGCTTCCAAAAGGTCAGGGTTTTCCCAACTCCCTTGGAAGCAGATCCATAACCCAGGTTCCGAGTGCCAACCAGTCCCAATTAGGACCTTTTGGACCCAGTCCTGGCGCCAGTGGCACCAGGCTCATAAATATGCCCAGTCCCAGTGCTGGAAGCGCCGGGCTCATAATGCTTGGGTGGACTTACCTGCAGCAGACCATGCTGCTTACTTGCCTGCCAGTTGAGCCTCTGATCCTCTTCTGTTTGGAACTACTTTTCCTGTTGGGTGGGGCAGGAGCCACTCCCTAGGTTCAGAACACTGGAACTCTTCTGGAAAGCAGGAACTCTTTTCTTACCTAGGCGTGGCTGTGGAAGGAGACACCTAAGCACTACAGGAGGCTATTTAAACCACACCCGATGGATGAATCTTGCTTTGCGTTATTCTGCATCCTCTGCAGCAGAACGCTCATCGTGTCTTCTGCATCTGATCCTGGGCCTAAGGAAAAAGGCTTACCATCCTGAATCCAGTCTTCAGCAACACCTATAAAGACAAGAAAGAACAGGTTAGCATTACGGTCTTCAGTGACAGCTCTTCACTTACCTGGTCCATCGGCTGTCACCAACGCCTCGCGCTGCATTCCGACATCTGAAAGACAAAGGCTTACCTACTCTTCGTGCGCTCCGGAGGTCTTCACACTGCATTCCGGCATCTGAAAGACAAAAGCTTACCAACTCTTCGCACGCTCCGGAGGCCTTCGGCGCTGCATCCCGCATCTGAAAGACAAAACAAGGTGCGTTTAAAGACATTGAGGAACTTTAATACTCACGTGCCATTACTCCTTTCCACATCTAACCCAGTGGGTATTCCGGCACCCTGCAGCCGCTCCGAACTTGTACCTGCAAAATAAAAAGACAGTTAGAGCGCATCGTGAAGCAGGCAACAAGCGCTTACTTACGTGCTTCCAGGCGCTTCTATTCATCACACGGGCTCCATCTTCAACTCAGTTCAGCCCGTCATCCACCATCGCCGGAACCCTGCAAAACAAGAGACATCATTACTAAAGACTTTAAAGACATTAGAATTACTCGAAACTTACCGTTCGTGCAGTAAACGACGGACAGCAGTCCTCTGAAGTCAAGAGGCCTGCTCCCCTTATCCAGTGAAGAAACTGGTTACAGCACCCTGCCCCGAGGCAGATGGAGAGCACGGCGTTCACTTACCTAAGGTGAGAGCGTTAACCTTCGGGGTTCTACAGGAGAAGAGAAAGGGAAGAAGAGAGAGACATTTAATAACCCAGTTCATTAATCCCATATTTTCTATCTGCAGACATTTTACCCTTCGAGTCAGACATACAGTGCACAGAGGTCCAGCCCAAAGAGCCAGCCGTGTGTTACACATCACCTTTGAAGATACGGTATACGCCCAGTCAAGACCGGCGCCTCTACGGGAATCAGGTGAGCGTTACAGGCCAGATGCATGTCTGTCTGGTGGCGTGTGTGCATGTGAATGGCATGCTCCATGATGCTTGTGATGTCATGCAACCCTTAGGATGTTCATGCAGTTCCATGTGAATGGATGCAGATGCCTGTTGCACGTTCCCTGCTTGTTTGTGCATCTGTGTGGGTTCACTTGACCTGAATGATGGGGAGTGTGATACAGTCTGTGATGTTTGACACTGCCACCCATGTGCAATAGTTATCTGTCTAGCAGACCATTGTACGGTGTCCTGATACATGTGTTCTGTCTCTCCCTGTCTGCAGCGTCGACTGATGAAGAGGTTGGAGATGGCGCTGTGCAGCCCAGTGGCAGGGATGCCACTGCCAGCAGAGAGATACAAGGCCCGGCCCCCCTCCCAGGTAATAATATCTTCTGGGATTGAGGGGACTGGTGCTGCGTCCATGGCCGCAGCTGCCGAGGAGAGGTCCAAGAGGCCAAGGTTGGATGTGGACTCCTCGGCAGAAAAAGGGGCAGGTGAGCACCCACAGGGGCATACTACAGAAGACGACACAGAGTCATCCCGGTTGGTGGGGAGTGTGGTTGAGGAGGAGGCTGTAGGGGGTGGTTCCACTGGTGCAAGTGGTGCAGTCCAGGGGCAGGAGGCAGCACAGGACACCGTGGAGGTGCCTGTGTGTAATCATGTCCCTGATCCTGTGACCGCATCATCCTGCAACAGCAGGGATTCCTCTGTCCAGGCCAGTTTGCAGGTAGGGGATATGTCTAGGTCAACTGACCTTCCTCTACCTGCGGACGTGGTAATCCGTTACAGGGTTGAGCCTGTCCTAGTCAGTGTCGCGTTCCGCACACAGGGGATTCGGATGATGTGCGTTGTTCCAGGCGTCGACTTGCTAGAACAGGTCGTTGGCACAGGGTTCCTCCATGTGCTGCGTCCTCTTGTGACCCCCTCCTCATCTGCACACCATACGCGCCAGTTGTCCTCCGTGCCGTCTTCCTGCCCATGTGTCACCTGGGCACCCTGTGGACCTGCCCCATCCACTGCGGCCTGGCTGGTGGAGATCACATCCCTGCCACAGCCGGGAGTCGGAGAACCAGCAGAGGTGGTCACCCCAACAACTGGACCCCTGCCAATGGAGGATGTGTAGGCACCTCCGAGCAGGGCACATGCATGGCAGCACCGGAGGATTCCATCGTCCCAGAGGCTGTGGTGGTGGCAGAGGCATATGGCATTGGTGCAGCAGCAGGCTCAACGTGGGAGGCGTCAGCACTCGGGGCCAACAACATCCCAGAGGCAGGCATCAGCCGATGGATAGGAGGACCTGGGACTGAGTGTATCTTGTGTGACAGCGGTTGGGCCAGCACATAGATGCCGAGCGGAGGCGGGCAGAGAAGGCACGGCTCACGATTATCAGGGCAGAGAATTTTATGTGCCGGGCATTGAGGCCGGCAGCATTACTTGAGACTCGCAGGGAGTTGGTGGAGACCATGGCAACATCCCTGCGACACCTCGAGGACAGAGCCTAGGCCCGCCTCCGGGACATCCACATGGAGTTTGATGATGCCCTGGCCAGTGACATTAACAACAGAAGTGAGCTGTAGGACTAGCCTACCGCCGTTGTAAATAGTTATTTAGGTTTAGGTTTCCTTTTTTTGAAATTTATTTTGGAGTTATTGGACATTGCTGGATCCCTTGACTGCAACGACGTCCAGCGGCTCTGGCTCATTCGGTAGGGAGAGCTTTCCATGGGGGTGTCTATTCCGAATGAGGACCTCATCACCCGGCTCCAGCCGCTGCGAGCCCCCTCCGGATGTTATCCTGCTCAATCCTTGTTCGTCGGTCTGTCTCGACTTGTTGGTTGTCGATCACCCCTGGTTCTTTCTCTCCCACCTCCAGTAACAGCCCTCAAGGGCACGGTTTGAATAGCGCTTCTGCCGTGGCCACTTCGGTGGATGCATGCGGCATGGTACGGTACACCCTCAGGAACTGAAAAAGGGCTCTCTAGAGGGACTGCCCCTGGCCCTGGGCAATTCTAGAGGTCTTATTTAGAGTCCTCATCAGCCTTTCAGCTTCGCCGTTTGCCCTTGGCCAGAGAGGCGTGATCTTCCTGTGCACCACCCCGTAGCTCTCCATCAGTTCTGAGAACCGTTCACTGTGGAACGGCGCCCCGTTGTCCGAGCACAGCGTGTGGGGGGAAACCATGGGCCGCAAACACCTTTTCCATGGCCACCACGACGTGCTCAAACGCCACTGACTCCACAAACTACACTTCGAGGTACCTTGAGTATTCGTCAACCAGCACGAGGAAGTGGGTGCCCATCGTGGTGGAACCAATGTCCCCATGAACGACTTCCCACTGACGCCTCCCCTGAGGCATCGCTTCTATGACGGGCTCACGCTGCAGGGGAGACGCCGCCTGACACCAAACACAGGCAGCCACAAAGTCGTCCACCTTCCGCTCCAGTTCCGGGAACCACACTTTCAGCCTTAAGCGGGCCTTGGTCTTGGCGGCACCCTGGTGACCACGGTGTGCAAGGGTGATCACGTCCCCCACATTCGACTGGGGCACAACAATTCGATCTCCCCGGAGCAGAAGGCTGGATGTTGAAAATGATAGTTCCTCCCGGACCTTCCATAGCTGCTAAAGTCCAGTTCTGGCCTCCTGAGTACGCCCCGCCAGGGCCTCCAGCACCGACTTCCAGGATCCCTGTTGCATGAGGTGCCTTAAGATTTTGAAGCACTCATTGTCCGCTGCAGCTATCTCAAGCTCCCCTAAGGGCATGGCATTCGGCGTGGCCGCCTCCACCACCAGCCGGACATGCTCTTCGGCCTCCTTCGCACAGGTATCATGGTCTTCCAATCCTGGCGCCCCAGGGTGTCTGGAGAGATAGTCTACCGCGTTATTCGCCCCCGGCCGGTACACCAGGGTGACTCCGTATTCCAGGAGGGCGAGCATCCACCTCTCAATTCTTGCTGGCGGCTTGGATGACGACCCCGCCAGGATGGGAAGCAGCGGCTTGTGGTCCGTCACCACCGTCACCGGGCGTCCAAGGACGTAGAGCCGGAAGTGCCTGCAGCCCCAGAGCACAGCCAACGCCTCACGCTCAATCTGCGAGTACCGTTGCTCCGCCTCCGACAGCGCCTTGCCGGCATAAACCACTGGGCGGACACCCCATCATGGCCAATCTGCGTCAGCACGGCGCCCAGGCCAAACAGGCTGGCGTCGACAATGACCTCTGATGGTAACGCCGGATCAAAAAATGCCATGGTGTCCTCTGCTGCCAGGGCGCCCCTGATGTCGTCAAAAGCCGCTTGTTCAAGCAGGCCCCAGTTCCAGGTGGCATCTTTCCTGGTCAGTGCTCTGAGCGGTTCCGACCTGGAGGCAAGATTCTGGATGAACCGTCCACAGTACGTAACCATACCCAGAAAGCTCCGCACATCCGACACAGATTCTGGATGCCACGCCCTTTTAATGTCCTGGACCTTCTTGGGGTCAGGTGACACCCCCCCTTCTTTGAATACAAAGCCAAAGAACTCTATCGAGGGTCGCAGAAATTCACATTTCTCCTTGTGGAGGGTGAGGCCCAGGGACTGCAGCCTATCAAATGTTTTTGTCAACCTTCTCAGGTGGTCTACCTCCGTTCTTGATCGAACCAGAAGGCCTGTACGGGTGCTTCGACCTTTGGAATAGCAGGAACAGCTATTCCCGGCATCTTCAACCATCTCCTGCCAAGTAAGCCTTCGGAAGCGTCTCTGGGCCATCCAGTTGACTGACCAGCTTACAAAGGAGTTTGGCTCTGCAACCGCCGCCAGGTTGTGTTGTATTGCGAGTCCTTGTCCCTCTCCCACGCTTCGTACGCTTGGCGTCCCCAGGTCTGAAGGGAGGAGGGTTCATTTGGCTCGAATACACACGGCTGCTCCGTTGTCCTGTGCGGCAACAAAACTGTGCCGGTTTCTTCGATTGGGACGTCTTTTTGCTCTACACGACTACAAAGCGTTCCCTGCTCTTCTGAACCTGCCAGCTGCTGAAACTATCGTGGAGAAGCCTGGGTCTGCTTGCTTCGGGGACCGGTGAGTAGTATATCTAGGATCTGGTCGCCCTCCTGCAGTATCCCATTGCTTTTCCCTGCTGTGTAAAAACAGCACCCTTTTGCCGCGCTCGCGCTCTGCTTCTGCCCGCTGTGGAGGCTGCGCTTGAGTTGCGGAACCTGTTCTTCTTCTGCTGTGCACTAACGTGAACCGCCTGACTTCCTCCGAAGAGCTTCCCCTTGTGCCCGTCGGCACCGGCGTGGCAGGTACTTTGAGCACAAGGCTCCACTCTTCGCAGGGCTCGGACTTCCATCTAGTTAGGTGCCTATGAAGGCGAACTGAGTCGAAAGCATTATCGCACTGCCTGTTTTCCTTCCCTGGCAGGTGGACTACATATTTCGTGCTTTAAACGCTTGCGACTGTGTATTTGTATATATATTGTGTTGATATGGTATGTGTTGGTTTAATATTGTGATATTGTGATTTTCTCGCTACGGTCATTATTTTAAAGGCCTTAAAATAAATGTGTATCTATTTTTGATATAACAACTGTTTGGAGTAGTTTGTCAGCGCTCTTGCTTTGTGTGCTCACTGCGGGCTTTCAGTCACCCTCACCCCTCTTGAGACCTAGTCTTGACCGCCGCGATCGCTACCTTGATTGGTCTGGCTTGTCCAGAGGTTACCCTGTTCCAAGTAATTAGGTTGGCCTTCTGAACTTCTGCGCCACCAGGACAGAGTTCAGAAATCCGTCTTAACAAATTGGTGGCAGCGGTGGGATACGACTGAAGGTATCCAGTGTTGCGCTCGAACTAAGGCATTTCAGGTTATTCCAAACAGTACACGTAGTGAATTGTTATAGTATAACTTTAAAAAGGCCATAGTCCTATCAAACAGTATGGAAACAAGTACGTTGTTAACTTTAAATGCTTCCAAATCAGAAACGCTGAAAAAGATGTGTGCGGAGAGAGGTGTTTCCTCTCAAGGCACGAAATTGGAAATGATCCAAAGAATCGTGGCGTGGCAAGAAGCGCAGCTTGACGCTATTACTTCTGAGGACAGTGCGGAAGGTGGTGGGGCTGCTCTCACTGGTAGAACCGACGGTTCTGCCGCCGCACTGGTCCACCGCGACCACGAGGACAGTGAGGACGAGCTGTCTAATGTTTCCTCTGCCAGTGCTGATGGGGAGGCTATGCTTGAATTCAAGAAGCAAGAGCTGCGGTTTAGGCAGCAGGAGCTTGAATTCAGCATAGCCAAACTAAAAATCGAACAGGCAGAAAAACAAAAAGACAGGGATCACCAGTTGGAACTGGCCAAGCTTCAGGTTGCAAATGGATCCAAGGGTCCTGGACATGGGTCTGGGGCCTCCTCTCATCCACGGTTTCCAAAAGATCTGCTCAGTGTGTATGAAGAGAGGAATGACATTATGGACTGGCTGAATGCGTTTGAGTATGCATGCGAGGTCCAGGAAGTTGACAATGCTGATAAGATTGCGTGGTTGCTCAGTAGACTGCCCCATTCTGGCTGTAGTGCCATTATGGAAATGTTGAAGGCTGAGCGGGCTGATTTCGCAATGTTAAAGCAGACTCTAATTTTAAAGTTTGGGAAGACTCCGGCCCAATATTTAAAGCGTTTTCGAGAGTATAAGAAAAAGGAAGGTGGTACTTGGGTATCTTATGTCGCTGAATCTTTGAAAAACTTAACTGGCTGGGTCGAAGGCTATAAGGTTTCTACCTTCGACGGCATGATAAATCTTGTCATGCTGGAACACATTTTTGCTTCTTCTTCCCCGGAGCTTAAGCAGCATTTGGCCGATTCGAAGGAGATAGATCCTAAGAAGCTGGCCATTGCAGCAGACTTATGGGTGTCACATCGAGTGTCCCATAAGGACAAAACTCATCCTGGTAAGCAGGAGGAGGGGAAAAAGTCCAAAGATATGGAGGGTGGGGAATCTGCTAAATCTTCTTCCCAAAAGGGCCACAAAAAGAAAAACAAGGGTAAGACACAAGAGAACTCACAGGGTAGTGGAGGTGCGCCTCCGAAACAGAACTCCGGTTATAATAAGCCTCCCTACGTAAACAGACCCACTGGGGCTTGTTTTTCTTGTGGAGCAACTGACCATGTGAAGGGGGATCCCCGTTGTAAGGTTAGACCTTTGGGGGTCCACTCCGCTAATCTGGCCTTCTCCTCCTACGAGGAAGAAGAGATTACAGGAGCATCCTTCTCCTCGGACTCATTTCCCAGCGGAATAGAGGCCGAGGTAGTTTTAGTGTCCCTGGGTTCCTGGGAGCCTAAAGTCGCAGAGGCGTATGCTAGGATTCCGGATAATACCAAGCACTACTTTAAAGATAGTGTGCTGATCAATGGAGTGGATACTCCAGCTCTTAGGGATAGTGGGTGCAGTCGAACTGTAGTGGATTCTACCTTGGTAGACTCAGAGGAAGTTGCCAGAGCTACTCTGATGCCCACTAAGTTGGCTGACGGCCCCCTCCGTATGTTTCCAGTAATACCTGTAAATCTTACTTTAAATGGTACAGCAGTCAGGATTCCCGTGAGCATTCAGAGAAACGTCCCGGGAAAGGTCTTGTTGGGTAATGATCTCAGAGCTTTAGGGCTCGTAGGAGACACTGCCGAAAGACCCTACACACGGTCTCAAGCACGGGCAGCATTGGCCAAGTCCAATACGCCGCCCCAGCCGAAGGGGCAACCCAAGGCGAAAGGAGTCTACAAGTCAAGACGGGGGAAAGAGAATATTCCCCCGAGCTCGCCTACCACTGCGGTGGAGGAAGTTGGTCAATCGCCCGAGCCTGACGAGGAGGTGGCGATGCCTGAAGTATTCGACCCCAACGATCATCCTGAACTAAAAGACTTGTTAGTTGAAGGAGGTCCTGATAGGGACGAATTCAGTAAAGGCCAACGTGAGTGCCCATCTCTGGAAGGCCTAAGGAGACAGGCCTGCTCCCAGCTTGAGGGTGAACCTCCTGGGAAGCATAGGATTTATTGGGAAGGTGGACTCCTGTATAGTGAGCCCACAGAGTCTACAGAAGGAGACCATAGGAGGTTGGTGGTTCCCCTTGCTGTTAGGCCCTTCCTCCTGCAGTTGGCGCATGAAGTTCCCCTTGCTGGTCACCTTGGTATGAAGAGGACCAAGCAAAGGTTATCCATGCACTTCTACTGGCCCAAGATGGGGGTGCAAGTAGAAAGTCACTGCAGGAGTTGCGCCTCCTGCCAGTTGTCTGGTAAGGTTGGCGCGACAATCCAATCTCCGTTGGTACCGCTCCCAGTTGTGGGGGTACCATTTGAAAGGGTAGGGATCGACATCGTCGGTCCCCTTGACCCGCAAACATCCTCGGGCAATAGGTTTATCCTGGTGCTGGTCGACCATGCAACCAGGTATCCTGAGGCCATCCCATTGAAAACTGTAACTGCCAAGTCAGTTGCAAAAGCTTTACTCGGCATATTTACTAGGGTTGGCTTCCCTAAAGAAGTTGTGTCAGATCGTGGCAGCAACTTTATGTCGAAGTATATGGAGGCTATGTGGAAAGAATGTGGGGTCACCTACAAGTTCTCTTCTGCATACCACCCCCAGACCAATGGTCTGGTGGAACGCTTCAACAGAACGTTAAAGAGCATGATTGGGGCTCTGGAGGAGCCCCAGAGAAGAAAATGGGATCTTCTTTTACCATGCTTGCTGTTTGCCTACCGAGAGGTACCACAGGAGGGTGTTGGCTTCAGCCCCTTCGAACTTCTGTTCGGTCATCCCGTACGGGGACCCTTAGCCATCGTCAAAGAGGGATGGGAGATGCCCACTCCCCCTGTTACTACCAATGTAGTTGATTATGTACTAGGGCTCAGAAAACGGATGGTACTTCTGATGGGCTTGGCTAGTGATAAATTGAAGGCAGGGCAAGCGCTGGTGAAACATTGGTACGACCAGAAAGCTTCCCTCATCAACTTTACACCTGGTCAGCAAGTCCTGATCATGAATCCAATAAGGCCTCGCGCTTTACAGGACAAATGGTCAGGCCCTTACACAGTGGTGGAGCCCCTGGGTGAGGTAAACTATTTAGTGGACCTTGGAAGGCCTGGACAGGCTCCAAAAGTGTTCCACGTGAATAGGCTGAAGGCTTTTGTCTCAAGAGTCGAAATCGCAGCACTGCTACTGGCGTCAGACGTTGAGGAAGAGGAGTCTGAACCTCTCCCCGACCTGTTCCAGAGCGGTCCTTCAGATAGCTCCGTTGAGGGTGTCCGAGTGGCCCCTCACCTGACTTCTGATCAGCAGGCTGAGGTGAAAAGTTTGCTTAGGCAGTTTTCCCCCCTGTTTTCACAGTCCCCTGGTTTGACACCTTGGTGCAAACATAACATTGACACAGGAGACAGTGTACCTACCAAAAGTAGGGGATACAGGATGTCGGATAAAGTACGGTCTTATATTAAGACCGAGGTCAACAAAATGTTAGATCTTGGGGTGATTGAACCCTCTAGTAGTCCTTGGTCCAGTCCTGTGGTTCTGGTTCCAAAGGCAGGCACTTCTGAATTGAGGTTCTGCGTGGATTACAGGGCTCTGAATGCTGTCACCAAGACAGATGCCCACCCCTTGCCTCGAACAGATGAGCTGGTGGATACTTTGGGTGCCTCCAAGTACCTCAGCACGTTTGACCTCACTGCTGGCTATTGGCAAATAGCGTTAGCAGAACATGCCAGGGAGAAGACGGCATTTTCTACACCAGACGGCCTTTACCAATTCCGGGTAATGCCGTTCGGGTTGAAGAATGCACCTGCCACTTTTCAGAGGCTTGTGAATCATGTGTTGAATGGGTTGGACGAATTCTGTCTTGCATATCTGGACGATATAGCAGTTTTCAGTGCCACCTGGGAAGACCATGTGAAACACCTCAGGATTGTGCTCCAGGCTCTTCAGAAAGCCCACTTGACCATAAAGGCTAGTAAGTGCCAGATTGGACAAGGCTCCGTGGTTTACCTTGGACATGAAGTAGGTGGAGGGAGGATACAGCCTCTACCCAGTAAAGTACAAGCAGTACAAGACTGGCCTACCCCCACTACGCAAACCCAAGTGAGAGCCTTTTTAGGACTCACGGGGTATTACCGCAATTTTGTGGCAGACTATGGTACCATAGCTGCTCCTCTGACTGCCCTCACAACTCCGAAGAAACCCAAGAAGGTAACTTGGACCGACGAGTGTGAGAAGGCCTTCAATGGCTTAAAAGACTCCTTGTGCCAGGCTCCTGTGCTCAGGGCCCCTGATTATCAAAGACCTTTTATCGTGCAGACGGATGCCTCTGACACTGGGATAGGAGCTGTACTATCACAAGTAGATGAGAAGGGTAAGGAACACCCTATCGGTTTTATTAGTCGCCAGCTTAAGGACAGAGAGCTCAGGTGGTCCACGGTAGAGAAAGAATGTTTCTCTGTTGTGTGGGCCCTAAGGAAGCTGAGGCCCTACCTCTATGGGACCCACTTCACTGTGCAGACTGACCATAAGCCGTTAAAGTGGCTAATGAACATGAAGGGGGAGAATCCAAAGTTGCTTAGGTGGTCCATAAGTCTTCAAGGCTTCGACTTCACTATTGAGCATAGACCAGGTGTCCAAAATAGCAATGCTGATGGGTTGTCCAGAATGTTTAACCGACCTGAACAAGAGACTCATCCAGGGGTGGATTAGTTCCCCCTGTCCATAGTCTGGGAGGGGCGAGTGTTAGGAAAGATTTCGTAATTGTAGGGAATTTTCCTTCCATGTGGCAACCCCTAAACTTTTTGCTATTGTTTTCAACCTTGTTCTTGACTTTGCCAGAGAAGTACAGCCTTCTGCCGCACTTCTCTGGGCTTTCGCTCCTTTCTTACGGGGAAACTGACATGCCCTTAAGACAGTCAGTACCGGGGAACGTGGTTTCCCGTAGTTTCTTTTTTCGTGTCGCAGCTTTAGTGCAACACGACACAAGAGGGCACTGTAAGCTAAATTACAGCTCTCTTGGGTCTCTAGCCTTCTACAGGCCCTAGATACTCTTTTAGGATGGTATTTGATCGGTGCAAGTCATTCAGGGACTGGAATGGTGGCAGCGATCGTTTTGTTTATTTTGAGCTCCTTTTGGCGTTCTGAGCACGTTTTTGCACTGAACCCAAAATGGTGGCCTGGCTCCCAAAATGGCCAGGCCGCGAGGCTCCTTTGTCCTGTCCACTGTCCGTCTTGCTCCCTTCACCTTCCCCAGGTCCGGCGACCCGGGGCCTTCCTTATTTGGGCATGTACTTTCCCGCGAAACGTGGTTGCTTTCGCGGGCTTCTACATGTCGTTTGTGTGCCTCCAGGGTGTGGGCTGGGATGTCTGGTCCCAATACACATCCTGGGTGCCAGAGAGTCTAGGGTGGTGTGAATGCCTGGGACCACCGTGGTCCGTGATTGGTCCACGTATGGTATGTGTTTTGATGAGCGGATCTCCCATTGGCTCCCCTCCGTTTTGGCGCGAAGGGAACCGTGGATAAGAGGGGGCTGGAAACACCACTACCATGTCGATCTCCTGAGTTCTCACGAACGAAGGAATACAGGAGCCAAGTATCCTGCAACTACGAGGCTGGACCGAGGAATCGCTGGTGACCCGCTGAAGGAATCCTCCTTTGCACTGCTGTCGTCCGGAGAGCCCCTGTCCTCCTTTGATCGAACCAGAAGGCCTGTACGGGTGCTTCGACCTTTGGAATAGCAGGAACAGCTATTCCCGGCATCTTCAACCATCTCCTGCCAAGTAAGCCTTCGGAAGCGTCTCTGGGCCATCCAGTTGACTGACCAGCTTACAAAGGAGTTTGGCTCTGCAACCGCCGCCAGGTTGTGTTGTATTGCGAGTCCTTGTCCCTCTCCCACGCTTCGTACGCTTGGCGTCCCCAGGTCTGAAGGGAGGAGGGTTCATTTGGCTCGAATACACACGGCCGCTCCGTTGTCCTGTGCGGCAACAAAACTGTGCCGGTTTCGTCGATTGGGACGTCTTTTTGCTCTACACGACTACAAAGCGTTCCCTGCTCTTCTGAACCTGCCAGCTGCTGAAACTATCGTGGAGAAGCCTGGGTCTGCTTGCTTCGGGGACCGGTGAGTAGTATATCTAGGATCTGGTCGCCCTCCTGCAGTATCCCATTGCTTTTCCCTGCTGTGTAAAAACAGCACCCTTTTGCCGCGCTCGCGCTCTGCTTCTGCCCGCTGTGGAGGCTGCGCTTGAGTTGCGGAACCTGTTCTTCTTCTGCTGTGCACTAACGTGAACCGCCTGACTTCCTCCGAAGAGCTTCCCCTTGTGCCCGTCGGCACCGGCGTGGCAGGTACTTTGAGCACAAGGCTCCACTCTTCGCAGGGCTCGGACTTCCATCTAGTTAGGTGCCTATGAAGGCGAACTGAGTCGAAAGCATTATCGCACTGCCTGTTTTCCTTCCCTGGCAGGTGGACTACATATTTCGTGCTTTAAACGCTTGCGACTGTGTATTTGTATATATATTGTGTTGATATGGTATGTGTTGGTTTAATATTGTGATATTGTGATTTTCTCGCTACGGTCATTATTTTAAAGGCCTTAAAATAAATGTGTATCTATTTTTGATATAACAACTGTTTGGAGTAGTTTGTCAGCGCTCTTGCTTTGTGTGCTCACTGCGGGCTTTCAGTCACCCTCACCCCTCTTGAGACCTAGTCTTGACCGCCGCGATCGCTACCTTGATTGGTCTGGCTTGTCCAGAGGTTACCCTGTTCCAAGTAATTAGGTTGGCCTTCTGAACTTCTGCGCCACCAGGACAGAGTTCAGAAATCCGTCTTAACAGTGGGACCGAGACATCAAACTCTGGGACGGGCTGCAGGGCCGCCTGTGCACGTGCCTGGGCAATAGCAGGAGGAATTGGCTGGACAGCCGGTACTACCGCTGGCTGCATGGGAGGCAAGGGACCTGGAGGACCTGCTTGAACAGCTGGAGGCTGCTGCACCGGCTGCACTGGAGGCAATGGGCCTGGAAGCACCACTTGAGCACGTGGAGGCTGCTGCACCGCTGCTGGTTGAGCACCGTCTTGATCCTCAGTATCACTCATGAGCTCGAGCACACAGGCACCCCCAGCGTGGAAAATGGGGGCCGCAACTCAAACTCTGAGCCACCTCCAGGCAGAAGAACAGTCACTGCAACACACCTCTGTGATGATGAAGAGGACGAAAACCAGTAGGGCCACCAGCCTGCAAACAGAAGAAGATCACTGCACACACCTCTGTGATGATGAAGAGGATGAAGAACAGTAGGGCCACCAGTCTGATGATGAAGAGGATGAAGAAGGCCCCAGACTTCCACTGTTCCAAAAATTGAGACAAGAAAGAATAATGGACTATGCAGGCCCAGCCATTGTAGCCCTCCTCCTTGCTTGCACTCGACGTAGGAGACCCAAGAAAATGAAAAAATCACAAATTGGGTACATGTGTATGCAGGTATAGCTGCCTGCTGACAGGATGTCCAACAATTAGGTCTGGATACACTTCAGAGCTCGAACCGGAGCTCTGTGAAGTTCCACGGCCTGATAGGTAAAATGGGCGCCAGCTGCGTGGGTGACGCACGGCCTGCGGCTCGAAACGAAGTCTTAGCAGGACTTTGTTTCAGTGAAATAAATTGCAGAAAAGTTCACTGCCGGGCCCAGGCATCGACTCCCCCACTCGTCGCCACTGTTGGGAGTTGCTTGCGACCCCCGGCGCTGTCTGTAAATCCCGGACCCCAAAGGACTCACTCATATACATCCTCTCGGTTCGGGCTTCCCGGTCGCTCTGACGCGGCCGGGCAACACCCCGTTTATTTATGCTGCCCGCGGCGGCGTGCAACGTCACATCGCCGCGTGCACGCCCCGTCATCGGGCAGCGCCACATGCATGACCGTTGCTGCAGTTTTCATTCTGCACTAAGCGCCATGAAACCTGTGCCGCAGAAATGCTGCCTGAATGGTTGTGGCAGCTTAATGCATCTGCATGACTTGGCTGCGGACTCTCAGACATCGATATGCAGCCTGCGCTTTGATGTCAGCACACCACATCGTTAGGTAGTCCCTAGGCTGAAACTTTGCAAGCACAGCGGCATGATCCCACAGCTGCAACTCTGAGAGCAGCATGCATTTTCTTGAGAGAAAAGGATTTATCAGCTACTTGAATAGTTGTAGCTACGCGTGGAACGTGTGGATTTGCTTTCTTGCCAGTTTGCTTGTAAGACTATTGAAGCCGATTTTAACTTAAAATATGGCATTGCATCACTGTCGCCGCTTGCCATGCTGCTTTGAACCTGGACTTGATATGATAGGTTATTTATAATTTGGTTAATACCCAGAGGTTTCTAAGCGTGGACCAGGGATCGAACCTGTGGTGTTCCGTGTTCTTTTGCTTCCAAGGTGAACACGTTGCCCCTGTGCTATCCTCCTGAGACACGCACATTCTGTAATATGACTGCAAGGTAATCGCTGCGAGCTGCTGCTGCTCAGGAGGCTCTCTGGCCACATTTCCTCTCCAGGCTGCCTGAAGCCTCACTTTTGCTTTTTTATTAGCGAGGTACCTGTGTTGCTGTTTTTCTCCAACAGAGTCGACACTGCTTTTTTTTCCTGAATTGATTTTCACCCAAAACCTTTCTATGGGAGGACTGGAGGAAAACAGCAGAAGTGCTTGCTGTTGGATCAGCCTAGGTACAACCCAGTACACAGGGTCGGACTGGGACAAGAAATAGGCCCAGCCACCCAAAAAAAAGTGGCCCACCCCTCGCCTCATGACCCTTGACCTCTGATGACATGACCAGAAGTGAAGTCATTTGACCCCACCCCAAAGTGACATCCCGGTAAGCAATGAAACACGACCTTTCACCCCTTGACAAAACAGGAAGCGGCATCAAATAGCATTGTTCCTAAGTACACTAAATTAATGTGAATCCAAGCAGACGTTCAAGGCCAAATGATAATATGTTATTGTATAGCATGTACGCTTAAGCTCTTTTTTTAATAGAACAAATATGCATACAATGTCACCCAACCTGTATTGGTACTCATTTATCGACTTAAGAAGGATGAAAGGCATTTTGGAAAAGAAACAAAAAGAAATTTGAAAAAATACATTTTTTATTTTTCATTTTCCTTTCTTCCAAGCCGGCCCAGACATGGCCAGAAACCGGACCCGAATCCCCAGGGACGATTTTGGACCTTCGGCCCAAAGGCCGAGGGGCCAATCCAACCCTGCCAGTACGGCTGCAAGAACACAGCAGCCTTTCTTGCATTTAAGAAGTGTAATCATACTTTTTCGCAGTTTTGCAGGCCCGGAAAAACCGTGTTCTGTATCCTATGATTGTTTGCATGTAGCTGGCCGTAATTGTGCCCACATGCAAAGTACTATGTATGTTAGTTTGGACTGGAGATATATATATATATATATATATATATATATATATATATATATATATATATATATATATATATATATTATTCAGTGAAAAAACTTTGTTAAAGGGACGTTATGGTTAAGTTGAGCTACTAAAAACCCATGAAATTCAGTAAAAAAACTTTGTTAAAGGGACGTTATGGTTCCAAGTGAAACTGAAAAACTAAGCTAAGCAACCATAACTTGCGCCACCACCGTGCATGGCTAAGACTAACACCCAGGACATCAAAGATGACATCACAAATGTCATTGATGACATCACTGATGACATCATATGTCTGGCTCCCTCTTTTTTCCTTTACTGATATATCTAGGGCAGTAACAGTCAGGAACTAAAAATTCACTATACTATAGTACAAAGTACTATATTTGTAGACTTATACTTCAAATATGTTCTTACAGTAATTCACTTAGGGTCCACTCAAAGCATATGAAACATATACAAAGGGGAAAACACAGACTTGGAAGACAGCAATGCTTTCTATGTATGAAGATGATTAGTACGGTTACCAACACTGTCTTATAGTTCTGTTGTTGTTTTATTACTGTACTTTCCCTGGATATGCTCATATTTGTAGACATTGCACGTACACTACTTTCATTAGGGTCTAGTCACAATATGTGATAGTTATACCTAGGGTAGTAGTAGCTTTGAAGCAGAGCAATCATTTCTGTGCATGAAGATAATCAGTTAGGTTATGAAGATTGTCAGGTAATACTGCTGTTTTTGGTTTACTTCACTTTCCCTGTATATGCTCTATTTGTATGTGTTGTTGTCTGTTTGTGTTTTGTGTGCAGTAATGCAATAATATAGTAAGTGGGTTTATTAGACACCTATTACATGTTTCACATTACGCACAACTCTAATAAGAAAGCAGTTATCATTTCAATTTCAACATGGCAAGATTATGAATATTGCACCTTCATCATGTATGCTGCAAACACTGCCTATGTTTCTGCATGAGTAGCTTAGTATACTGGATAGAACTTCATAATAGAATGCTATTTACATCAATGCATTGCTTAATGCACTAATTAGCTCATAATATTTATTCCAATGATCCTTGACACTTTTTTGTCAACATTACAATAAGAATCCCTTCTATTGAGTTTTCATGAAAAGTAAATGCACATGTGATGTCATCAGTGATGTCATCAATGACATCACTGATGTCATCTTTGATGTCCTGGGTGTTAGTCTTAGCAGTGCACGGTGGTGTCGCGAGTTATGGTTGCTTAGTTTACCATAACTTACGAATTTCAGGGGTTTTTCGGTTTTCCTTGGAGCCATAACGTCCCTTTAACAAAGTTTTTTTACTGAATTTCATAAGTTTTTAGTAGCACAACTTAACCATAACGTCCCTTTAACAAAGTTCATTTACTGAATTTGATAGGTTTTTAGTAGCGCAACTTAACCACAATATCCATGACTTTATATATATGTAACATAGAACATATTGAACCCCCACCTACTGTTTTTGATGTCTGTGGACTGTGCGTATGTCCGCGGACAGTGATGGACAACAGCAACACTACCCAAAAACTCAGGGGGTATCTTAAATTGTTATATAGTGCCATATGAACAGTGCACAAGTTCAAAAACCAGCACACAAACACATTATATGTAGTAATAAATAAGAAATAGAACCTATATATCTAACACATCAACCATCCATTTAAATACCATATGTACTAAATGGAATATACCAAAATAAAAAAAAGATAGCCTTCAACATAATTACCTCACAGAAACTGCACAACTAGGAGCAACAGATGATCTACAGACCAGTAAGAACACAATTTACCAGAAGCTAGTAAGTGTACTTCATTTTTTTTTATATATTTCAAAAATTTCTGTATTAGATACAATAAAAGTAATATATTTTTTTCTCACAGAAGTGTCCAGTACTTTGGAGTGGCTTGAGGAGAATTTACCACGTGAGGAAATGTCTGAAGACAGTGATACTAATGGTAGACACTTCTCTATATAACCAAATTAATAAGCATTACTTAATGTACACTTAACATGTATATATATATATTTTTTAACAGACCATACAGACATTGAAAATAGTACAACAAAAGATACATTGGATAAGACTCTCCAGCGCATGGAAGAAAAAATGGACATGCTCATGGCAAATTTCAAACATTTGAAGAATTTTTTTGGAGGACCACATAAATGGAAAAATTAAATACCATTGTCCCACATGTACCTGTCCCCCCTCTCCATATCCCAGTCAATTATCCCCAAAACCTCTCCACGAACAAAAACATTTTGATGAGACTTCCATCCCTTCATCTCCTCCTATCCATCCTCTTGAAACCCCCAATTCCCCTATGTTAGTATCAGTTTATGCTTCCCCTTCTCTTTCATAAATTGTACATCTATATATAATAAAACAAAAATATTAGGTGTCTTAATTCAGTTCTTTTATGCATTTTTTTAAAAAAAAGGCAGTTAGGATGTCCGCGGACAGTGCGGGTGTCCGAAATGTCCACAATTAACCAAAATGGGGGTGTCCTAAGGACACTATACCTGTCCGTACTGTTCGCAGGCCAATTGAAACTGTTTTAAGAACAAACACAGTGTCCGGGATGTCCGTAAAACTCAAAATGGAGGTGTCCTAAGGACACTATACCTGTCCGTACTGTTCGCAGGCAAGTTGAAACTGTTCTAAGAACACACTCGGTGTCCGGGATGTCTGTAAAACCCAAAATGGAGGTGTCGTAAGGACACTATATCTGTCTGTATTGTTCGCAGGCAAGTTGAAACTGTTCTAAGAACACACTCAGTGACCGGGATGTCCGCAAAACCCAAAATGGAGGTGTCCTAAGGAGACTATACCTGTCTGTACTGTTCGAAGGCAAGTTGAAACTGTTCTAAGAACACAATCGGTGTCCGGGATGTACGTAGAACCCAAAATGAAGGTGTCCTAAGGACACTATACCTGTCCGTACTGTTCGCAGGCAAGTTGAAACTGTTCTAAGAACACAATTGATGTCCGGGATGTCCGTGAAACCTAAAATGGCGGTGTCCTAAGGACACTATACCTGTCCGTACTGTTCACAGGCAAGTTAAAACTGTTCTAAGAACATGAATGGTGTCCGGAATTTCGGTAAAACCCAAAATGAAGGCATCCTAAGGACACTATACCTGTCTGTACTGTTCGCAGGCAAGTTCAAACTGTTCTAAGAACACAATCAGTGTCCGGGATGTCTGGAAAAGCCAAAATGGAGGTGTCCTAAGGATACTATACGTGTCCGTACTGCACGCAAGTAAATAGAACCGTTCTTAGAACGCACTCAGTGTCAGGGATGTCCGCAATTAACCAAAATGGAGGTGTCCTAAGGACACTATACCTGTCCGTATTGTTCGTAGGCAAAAGGGAACTGTACTAAGAACACAATCGGTGTCCGGGTTGTCCGCATATAATGTAAAATGGGGGTGTTCTAAGGACACTTTACCTGTCCGTACTGCCTAAAGAACATCTACGCACATGCGCACCACACCCGTAACTTTTCCGAACATCGCGCCTGTCTGTAACTGTTTGTGTCACTTGTGTCGCACTTTTAATTAATTTCAGGACCCAAACAGTGTCCGTAGAACACCCGCGCACATGCGCCCAACCGTTCCTGTGTATTTGGTGTCCTGCGGACACTAATTCCCTTCGCGGACATGTTTGCAATGCCATCATGTGACTGCACCCAAGCTGATCGTGTGTTCTAAATTGAGGACATTGTCTGGGTCCCCGAACATATTTAAAGAGCATTTTAAGGCTATCCACGGTATTTTATAGTAAACATTCACCATAGCACATGTCCCAGACAATCACCCTGACTCTCTACATACTTTTTGGAACATTTTGAGCCTTTTTGGGATTTTCGATCTGTCTGCGGACATGGCAGGTGTCCGCAAACCGCACACCCACACCCCTATAAAAGGCCACACCCCAGAGCACATCCTCATTGTGCTATTGGGTATTTGACAAAGCATTGTCTACTTTGGCTGGTATTTTGCTGCCAATCTTCCAGATTTTCCTCAGACCCGATGGCATCCATGGCTCCTCTACTGCCACCTGGTGCTACATCTGCCTCAGCACCACCCCCACACCCTCCACCACCACCACCACCCCAAGGGCCTGAAGAGGGGAACAGGCGTCAGGATGCAGAGGAGGATGAAGAGGATGACGAGGATGAGGTAGTGGAAGTCCCTACTACCAGCACTCGCTGTGAGTCTTGGGTATGGTGGTTATTTACCATTCATGGTAACGTACACAGGGCACGTGCGAACAAAGTCACCTGCAACCAGTGCAAAATGATACTGAGTCGCGGGAGGCCTGGTTCGTACAGCTTTGGTACGACTGCTATGAAGCGACACCTAAGGTCGCTCCACAGTGGGGCCGTTCGCAAGGTTGTACCTTGCGAGGAGCATAGTAGGTTGAGTTCCTCTACTTCAGCCTCTGTTTCTGCTCCTCTCACCACAAGAGACACTCCTGTGGGAGAGCGCATCCCTCCAGCTGCCTCACAGGCCATTCACAATGCTGATGACCCTTACCTTTCGAGGGTCACAATTTTGTGTATGTACTGTGATGCAGTACTTTGCAGGGGGGGAGAATTCGAAGTGCTTTCGAGACTACGGTTTCAGAGCACAAGAAGACCTGCCCACTACCTAAGTAAGGCCAACACTACATCTTCCTCTCTCCACCCACCCTTTCTTATCCCCGTGGTTGGTCTCCCCCTTACCCTCCTTTCCCCTCCTCTCCTAGTGTGTCGTGTGTAAAAAAAAAAACAAAAATAAAACAACAAAAATAAAAAATAAAGGCTCTTTTCAGAGCCGCCCTTCACTGTCTAAAAATAGAAGTGACTAATAAATGGAGCAGGGCCCTTTGCATTTTTTTTGAAGTCCGCAGACAGTTCGCGAACATCAAACATTTTGGGGTGCTGCCCTATCAAAATCATTGCACTTTTCTCTGGGAGGAAGTGGTGGCTCTGAAAAGAGCCTTTTGGTGGTGTTTTTTTGTATTTGAAAAACTTGAAATAGTCAACACCTACTGCAAAAAAGATGGCTGTAATTCCACAAAAGGACGCAATGCATTTTGTACATTTCTCAGAAAAATCTGATTACCAGCATAAGTAAGATGGACTCCATCTCTACGAAAAATGTATGTGCTACGAAACATAATATTTTCATTGTGAAAAGAGGACATGCCAACATCTGTTAGAAAGGCACAAACAGCTTTATTGACATTGCGCCTCGCTTTCTCCATTTGTGGACCAAATGAAGAAGAACAGAGCCACATTTGTCTCTGCACAATACGAGAAAATATTACTTGGGAATTTGGAAACATGTCCATGACCATCCCAAGTCCTTCTTTCATCGCAAATTGCAAAGAAATTCCTGACACATGTCCCAAACTGTTCCTTCCACAATGAATTATAATTATGTCTGGATGATGCTCTGTCTCCAAACTAGCACAGAGAGGTAGCAAGTCTAGCCACTTCATTCCGCGCACTCCATGCCAGTGCACTTCCACATGAGGGAATCCAAGATCTGCAGCTACTCCACAGTGTTCTACATGCACCTCCAACCAATGTATCCATGGGTCTCCCAAAATCCACACAATCTGTTTTCTGAAACACACAGCCATAGCTAACTGTTCTTCTTTCAGGAAAAAGAATGTCTGACAAACACTCTCCTTACACAACACACCCACTAAACTTTACTAACCAATCAATTGCTCTGCTCACTCTCATTTACATGCCTCTCCACCCCAAAATCCCTGTATGTAATACGCGATGTCCGCGGACTACCGACATGTCCGCGGACATATCGTAACTTGCACAGTCCTTCTACCATTTCCACTTCACTCTCTGTGCATTCCCTCATTGGATACAGCTAACCAGCCACACAACCATCCACCAATCACATCCACAACCTCTACATCTAACTCCATCATCAGAGTTCAGCACTTCAAATGTACTGTTGATCACTCTGAGTACAGGTCTTATGTCAATGGAAAGCACCTACTACAAAAACTGCTCTAAAAGTCACCAAAATTTCTACTTGCAGCTGCATGCATATCCACATGCATGAATACAAACTACAGGTATGCATATTATCTGCACAGTACATGTACAACTCGTATAAATGCATACAAACAGAATAACTGCCACTTAAACTGTATAACCTATAAAAATGAACTTACTGTCATTTTTCCCATCTGATATAATCAACTGTCCCTTCCAAACCTTTCTGCTATCTATTTTTTTTTTTTACACACACACCTATCTAAAAAATCATAATATGAGAAGATGGGAGAAATAACGATATAATAGTGGAAAAACACTTAGTAGTGTATCATAAAATTATACAAAGCCAGTAAAAGGTCATGCATCTTCATACACTCACACACATAGACACTATAATTGAAAAGCTCCCAGCTGCAATAACACCAATACCTGTAAATCACATCCTTCTGCTTTATTACCCACACCTTGACAAATGCATACATTCCATGCTTTTCTGTACAGTTTCTGCCATTTACCTTATAAAAATTGCAAAATAAATATATCAATATTTCTTCTTTCTCCTAACATCCTATAACATAGCTTTAAAAAACCAATTGAATTTCATACATTTAATATTCTACTCATTTGGAAAGCATGTTGAACTAACATATTGTAAATGAAATCTGAAATAAAATGAAACTGCATGCATACACAATGTTCAGATTTCAAACAAGACTACTACAAAAACATAAAACTGAATCTCTCAATTAACATCACTGCTATAAACACACAAAATTACTAACTTTTTTCTTTTACAATTGCATTGAAGACCACTCTCCTGGAAAACAGCAACATCTCAACTACAAACACCAACTACAAAGAAACCTGCTCATTCCACAAAAAAAGTAAGTACAATAATACCATACTTTCTCTGTCTAGCCTTTAAATCTCTCCACAATCATGCTTTCCCTTTTCTCTCCTCTCTCCTCTCTTTCTACACTCCCTCCCAATCCCTTCACTCTCCTGGCCACTTTCTTCTCACTGTACTGCCTTCCCCTTATACCACACCCCATGTCTGCTCCTTTCATTTCCTAGCCCTCCTGCACTGGAAGTCCTTACCTCTCTCACTCCGCTCTATTTCTACCTTTTCCTCATTCTACATTTTCCTCAAATTTCTCCTTCTCCATTCCCCAACATGAAACCCCTCCCACCTTCTTCACCCTCCCCCCTTGCCTTATCTCCTTAATCATCTCACTCCCTTTCCCTCTCCCCCCATTCTCACCTTTAACCCCATCCGTTTCCCTCCTGCTCCTCTTCCCCACCCTTCCCTCTCACTTCTACTGCACTACTCACCTTCTTCCCTTCACTTTAATTGGTCTACTTACTGTTTTCTTGGTCTGATTCTCAATTTTAAATTGTTTCCACTGTTACTGTTATAATTTAACTTGTTATATTTATCAACTTGTTATTAAGATATATTACTCTAACACACTGTGAGAGTGATTCATGTAATTTGTGCACCAAAAAAACGAAGATTTGTGTACCATTCTACCCACAAATCACCATTTATTAAACAGGGATTAGCACGCAGAATGGCACACAAATCCCCGTTTTTCAGAGCACAAATAACATAACTCAGCCCCTAGAATATTAGTATTACAAAACAAAGAATTGTTTTAATTTTATACCATTTGATTTACTATTAGTGCTTATCCTCACCACTAGCTCACTTTCTACCGTCATCTGAACCGCAGTATAGTAACACACAAATAGAAGAGTAGCCTTCCCAAACAATTGTAGCTGCCCAATGCACAATCATACACCACCAGATACATCTTTACAATCATACTCAAACGCTCATGCATACAACACACATACATTGCACAACAGCCAAACCCATGCCTTCTATTTTTTTGTTTCAACAGACACCACAAAATGCCTACCAGAAAGAAAGTCCGTAGAAAGCAAAGCAGATATAGAGCAAATGAAAATAAAAATGTCCAAAATAAGCATCCATCTCTAGCAGAGTTTGTACAAAAAGTTCAAACAAAACAGCTAATACAGTCATTTAGCAAAACGAAACAATCTTCCAGTACAGAAACTTTGCCTCTTCTGTCAAAATGTAAAAGAAAACAGAAAATGATTAACAGAAATACAGGTACCACTACTGCTAAAACTGCTCCTATAAATCTTGATACAGCAGGAAGTAACCATACCAAAAAAGTATATTAACAAAAATATTCCACCACAGAGTCCTTCAGTATCTCAGGAGACAAATCATGCACAACCCTTAAACACTACTGTAGAACATTAATCTTAGAAGCTTTGATAGACAGTGCAATCCTTCTCAAAAGAAAGTTATTTATTTTAGTGTTAAACAGAATGAAACCACTAACAAAACTAAGCACTAAATTACAAAAAGAGCTTCTCAATAAATGCAATGTCAACAAAAATAACTTCTTAAATATCTGTGGAGGTGAATGGAGTCACACCACAAGCACAGAACCATATTTCAATGAAGAAGCATGCAAACAAAATCAAACAAACACAATTGCCATCCATAGCAGTGGACGAGGTTATGAAAAACTTAATAATACCATAATGGAACAAGAAATACTGCTTACAAAAACATATCCAAAGAACTCAGAATCAATTCACCATTTTACTGAACCAGACCGTCCAGTATACAAATGGCCATGCACGTCAATGTGTAACATTGCCAAAAAAATCTTTCAAATCTTTACGCCAGTTCCTCAATCAGTATGTGAAAGGCAAAGACAAAATCAAAATAAAACTGCTGCAAAATATGGATACTTGTCCAGTGTGCAAATACACAGGACTGCAAGGACATTCATTGGCCTGAATTTCAGGACCTATTTGCAAAAGCAGCTTCCATCATATCAAAATGATATCAACACATCATTCAACTATAACAAATCTATTCTATAAACTGTACTCTGCTAAAAGTTCTGCATTAGCACTAGCCAATTTAAATACCAATCTTCTACATGGTACAGCCAAAGACCTACTCAAAGAAATCAACCATATCCAAAGTAAATATTTTGGAAGTGAAAACCACTTTCAAAATGCAATAGCTTTACAACAGACTAGCAACAATTTTGCACATGGCAACCTTCTAGTACACACATACAATAAAGAAATACTAAAATTCAAAAATACATCCGCTGAAATACCAAACCATGTGTGTGTGTGTTGCCGCAGAACTTTTTTATAAAAGTAACACAAAAGCTATAGACATAACATACAAAATAGAAGACAATGAAGATTCCAAATGGTTTGAATGAGCTCTCTACCTTATAGCAGAAAACAAATACGAAATAACTGACCCCTTAACAGTTTGCAGTTACTGCACTACAAAAATTATTTGGAATTATTCCCTCTACCAAACCCCTGCAACAACTCAATTTATATGAGAGCATCATAATTCAAACAGTACACCGATTCCAAGCAATAATATGCCTTCAACCAAAAATAGCAAAATTACCTCCCTCTGAATTGGTGAAAGGCATTCCCGGCAAAGTAGTTTATTTACCATTATATCTAAAAGAAAATGTGCACACTCTGGTAGTGCATCCAATAGAACAATCTTTAATTGTCTTAGTAAATGGTGTACCTACAAAAGACAAAATAATTTGGCAACAACTTGTAGATTTACATAGAGTTAGATAAGCCTTGCAATATTTAAAAGACAATAATGAATACTACAAAGAAATAAATATTGAAGAAAACTTAAGAGAAACAACTGAAATAATGCAAGAGTCACCAGAAACGGGTCAATTTGAACTGCTAGATCCTGCTACACTATCCACTATTTTAGACCATTATACAATTCATCCATTACACTCTAAAGACACCATAGATGTTGCACTAGAAACGTACCGAATGCGACAAACAAAAGGATCACCAATCAGCATATGGGAAAAAAGTATAGAAGGATGTACTTTTCCTTTACTCTTTCCTACTGACAAAGGAGGAAGGTACGATGATAGACCTACTCAGATAACAGCATCAGAATACCGCTCATTACGAATGTATTCTGAAGATCCCAGATTTAGGCAAAATGTATAATACATATTCTAACTACTCTTTGAAAGTGAATTAGCAACTCTATGTTACGGAGTTGCACACACATTAAAATCAGAAACCCACTTTCAAAATATGTCAGCTACGCAATTACTACAAAAAGTGCAAGTGAACGATGAAGTTTTACAATCAAGCATTACAAATCTGTTAGCAAACATGCGTGGTATGAAAGAGTACTGGTTCTGACGTCACGGAGATGTACGTTGCATGATTATAAACCGTGGCCCACCCACTTGGTTTGTTACATTAAGTTGTGCAGAATATTCATGGGAAGATCTACATGATTTCCTATGCATATCAAACAAAAACAAAACAAACATAGATATACTAACACCTGGATAACTTTGCTCTCTAGATCCTGTTCATGTTTTAAGATATTTCCATCACCGCTTCATTGCTATGCTACACTTTATTTGTAATAAAACTGTTCCTCCCCTCGGAGAAGTTCAACACTTCTTTTGGATAAGCCAGAGGTGCACCACATATCCACATGCTTTTCTGGATTAAATATGCTCCTAACTTTGGTCAAGACAGTGATGCCACTGTGTTACAGTTTATCGAAACATATGTCACTTGTGAAACTCCATCAGAAGCAACAAATAGTGATCTTCATGCACAAATTGTACAATTTCAAAGACACAAATGTGGCAAATATTTTGGTCACAAATACAAAAACAAAGGGAAAAACTACACCAAATGCCGTTTTGGTTTCCCTAGACCGGTTACAGAAATAGGTGAAGTGAACAACTTCATGTCTTCAGTTAGACATAGTCTTAAAGGTAAATCACCCAAAAATACAAATTACATAAAAAGAACAGAAGAAGCAAAATATATCAATGATTACAATGCAATCATTGCCCTATTGTGGATTGCAAACATAGATGTGCAGTACATTGCAGACAATTCCACTACAGTTGCACGATATGTTACAGCCTACTTAACAAAAGCAGAAAAAAACAGAGCTTCAAGACCTCTGGAATGACCTGTCATCAGAAAAAACACTGTCCCAGAAATTATACAGCTTGGACATAAAAATGCTCTCCCATAGAGAATGTGGCTGCTATGAAGCTGCAGGTTGTTTAACTGGTACTGCTTTGTATGGAAAATCTGAAAATATAGTATGGCTAAGTCTTGGTCCTGCTAAATCTAGAAAAAGAGTTCTCAAATCATACGACAACATAGAAACAATAGCCAAAAATGATCCCAACAGCCAAGACATTTAAAAAAAACAATTTAATAGACACAAACTGCCCAAAAAGAAGTACCACTTTGGAAACCATGTGTCTATACCACATAGCCCAAAACTTCACATACAAAAATAATATAAAACCCGATGAAAAAAGGTAGATACAGAGTAACATATTGTGAATGCAGCTTAGTAAAACTTACCAAACCAAGTTTAATTAATCATATCAAATTATCATTAAAAACTCCTCAACATAAAGAACTATATTACATGTCCCTGTTACAACTCTTTAAACCATGGAGAAAAGAAGAAGAAATACTAGATAACTATGACTCCTATGAGGATGCTTTCAAAGCAAATGAAAGCACTATCACTGATGGAAACTTTACACAGTACAATACAATGTTGCACAATGAACAGCAACACGAAGTAGAACTCCAAGCCCAACTAGATAAGGATACTCCTGACAGTAGTCAACCTTCTGTAACAGGAAGCCAAGAACCACTGGGAGAGCCACTAATAGCAAATGAGGCAGAATTAGCTATGACAGAAGTAGAAAACGCCATGGATCAGTGTGAAGATACAGAAGACTTAACTACACTACAATCAAAACTAAACAATGAGCAGCGTAGAATTTTTCAAGAAGTAACAAAATAAATTGCACATGGTGTACAACATGAAAATAAAGAATGTACCTGTCAAAATTACAAACCTATACTATTATACGTCAGTGGTGAAGCTGGTTCAGGCAAAACATTCTTAATCAAAATCATCAGCAATTTCCTTCAACAATTGGCAAACAACAAACTGTCAGCTGTTGTAACTGCCCCCACAGGTTTAGCTGCCTACAACATAGGAGGTGTAACTTTACTTCGATTACTACTCCTACCGGTAGAACACCAAAACAAATTAGAATATTACACATTTTCTACAGAAGCTGCAATGGAACCACGCAGAGCGTTAAAACAAATGAAAATGCTACTAATAGATGAAGTGAGCATGGTCTCCAACCTAATGTTGGCTTTGATTCACCTCAGATTACAAGAAGTACTTAAAACAAAACTATGAAGAGCTCTTTGGAGGAAAACACATTATTGTTTTCGGAGATCTTCTTCAATTGACACCAGTGAAAGGTGAACCAATTTTTAAAACCTTAGGACACAAACTCTGCCGGAAAACTATTCTTAGCATAGGAAATGTCAACCTTTGGCAACATTTCCAATACAGAGAATTAACAGAAAACATGCAACAGTCTACAGACCTCAACTACGCCAACATTTTAAAAAGTATTAGAGTTGGTGTACTATCTCAAGAAGCACAAGCAATATTAAAAACCCGGCACATCCATGCACTTTATGGGCATAACGCATGTGCTACTGATGTTATGGAACAATTAGCACACACTAATATCAATTGTATGGCCTTAATTCCAACTCTAAGCTGTTCCAAATTGAATGAAACAAAGTTGAAAAAAGAAATGCAACAAATAATTGAAATTTCCGCAACAGACAAACTGGGCGTACATGGTATGACACTACGCATGTGTGAACAAGCCACAACAAGACTAACTACCTTCGAAAATTCTATCTCCAACACAGCTGGTTTGGAAAAAATACTAAAATTATCCTTAAACTGTAGAGTAATGCTTAAACGTAACCTTGACGTGGAGCAAGGACTAGTTAATGGAGTACTGGGTACAGTTGTTGGCTTTCAAACATACCCACGGGACAATAACATTCAGTTTGTCAATATTCTCTTTGACACACTTTCTGAAATAAAAAGGATAGGCCGCTCAACAGCTCAATTCCTTCTCTTCAAAGACATGTATGTATGCAGAGAACAATTTTCTCTAACTCTAGCATACACAGTCGCTATTAATAAATCACAAGGTCTTAGTATTGATAGATATTGGTAACACAGTCTTTAAAGAAGGCATGAGCTACGTAGCACTATCATGCTTACGCATACTTGACGGTCTATTTCTAATCAACTTTGATGCAAATAAAGTAAACGCTGATATTCCTTGCATTTTAGAATACAATAGACTATGTTTTCTATACACCCCCCATTTAAAAACATATCCTGTTCCACAAAAAAGAAAATGTTGTAAAAGAAAAATAATTCAAACAGAAATGCAACAGGATCTCACTGCAAATCCTCCAAAGGGACAAAAAGAAACAAATACTTCATCAATTACCACAACCAAAGAAGAACCTATTACTCAAAGTAACTCAGGTACTTCTTCAAAGAAGCAACAAACACTACGAACATTTTTCAAATATAACTGGTGTAAATTGCTATGCAAATGTAGCAATGAATATTCTATTTCAATTACCACCAATTGTTGAGAACATTTACTTACACAGTACAGACCAATTGTGTTTGCAAATGTTACTACTTCATAGAAATGCAACAAATAATTCTGACAACACGTATAGTGTTCATGGAATAAGACAAGAATTAGACTACTGTGCTGGGATGGTGAAATTCACTATAAACTCACAAGAAGATCCACAAGAATTTCTAATGTACTTACTACAAATACTGGTAAACAAAAACATACCTATAAAAGAAATCTTCCAGATTTCATACATGTGGAAACATACATGCACTCTCTGCAACAATGTGACACAGGAGCAAATCCCTAATGGGAGCTTTGTGTATGTATCCATACCTAATTGTGAATCCGTTCCATTTCAGCAACTTGTACAAAATGCAAACCATGGTAGATTATGTACTACCTGCAATTCAGATAATCGCTCCACCATACTATTACAAACACATAGTGAATACATAATACTAATGCTTCTACGTTACAATGCAGATGGTGCCAAAAACAAGTGCAAACTGACTGGATTCACACATGGTCAAGTATGACTTGGTAAGAAAACTTTCACAACAATAGGTATAATCTACCACGCAGGAGCCGCAACCAATGCAGGTCACTACACTGCATATATTAAAAAGAAATGTGGTTGGTTTGAATGTAATGACAGTACCATTACTCTAAAGCAAAGATTACCAGCAAATCTTACAAATACATACAAATCTTACAAATCTTACAATATTCTTAAAATCAAAATTTAATAACTAATCTGTACTTAAACATTAACAAAACTTCAATTAAATAACTATAAACTGTTTCAATATGCCAAAAGGTTTCTAACTGACCCAAGATTCTACAAAAACCAAACAGGTAAACTAATACCACTAAATTATAACAAATAATAGACAGTTAGAATATGCCAACAGGGATCTAACTGCCCCAATATTTAGCAACAACCAAACAAATAAATCAATACCACTAAATTATAACAAATAATAGACAGTTAGAATATGCCAACAGGTATCTAACTGCTCCAAAAATGTGCACCAAGCCAACAGATAGAACATTAGTCAAAAACAAGTAAACAGTACAAACAAACAAACAAATAGACTGTAGCATAACAAAAAAGGTTTTTGTATTTACCACACAGGAGGCACAACCGATGCAGGTCACTACACTGCATATATATTAAAAAGAAATGTGGATGGTTTGAATGTAATAATAGTACCATTATTCTAAAGCAAAGATTACCAGCAAATCTTACAAACACTTCTTTAATCTTCTTAAAACCAATATTTTATAACTAATCTGTACTTAAACATTAACAAAACTTCAATTAAAAAAATATAAACTGTTAGAATATGCCAACAGATATCTAACTGCCCCAAGATTCTATAACAACCAAACAAATAAAGAAATACCACTAAATTATAACAAAAAACAAACAGTTAGAATACGCCAATAGGTATCTAGCTGCCCCAAGATTTTCAACAACCAAACAGATAAAACAATACCACTAAATTATAACAAAAAATAAACAGTTACAATACGCCAACAGGTGTCTAACTGCTCCAAAAATACGGAACAAACCAACAGATAGAACATTAGCCAGAAACAACAAGTGAACTCTGAAAACAAACAAATAGAATGTAGCATAACAAAAAAAGTTTTTTTTTAATCTGACATGGATTTTTTTCTTCACAGACCCAATGATTAGAAAAACAAACACAGAAACTGAGCAAATAGCGCAGTACACTGGTTTGTAATCTACTAAATATGAGGGTCAAAATGAATAAACAATGTCTATTATTCAATGCTACAAGTCCTTACAAACTACCAATACTAACATGAACTTTTCTTTTATCACAGAAATTGACAAAGAATATATGTACTGCAGTTAACAAACCAAACAGTAAGTATATTACAATAAGTACAACTCATAAATACTGCTCTATAACACAACAACTAAAACAAACAATGCATATAACTTCAGTCTTGAATGCATGGACCATGCACCCAAGACTCTAGAACCTGGCCACAACCACCGCAGCATATCACACAAATGAAAGCCTATAACTTCAGTACTTATAACTTTGGTCTTGCGAAAGCCCTGGCCACAACAACCACATACACCCAAGACTCTAGGCCCTGACCACAACCACCACATGCACCCAAGACTCTAGGCCCTCACCACAACCATCATATGCACCCAAGACTCAAGGCCTTCCCACAACCACCCCAGCATATCACACCCATAGATCACACCCATGTTTGATTCTATGGGTGTGATCTATGGGTGTGATATGCTGCAGTGCTTGTGGCCGGGGCCTAGAGTCTTGGGTGCATGGCCGAAGTAAATACTGCTCCATAACACAGCAATACTGCTCCATAACACAATTAAAACAAACAGTGCATATAACTTCAGTCTTAGAGGACACCATTTTGGAAATGCAAACGCTCCAAAAGGCTAACATGGAGAGAGAAAATGAAATTAACACTATTGAACAAGAGATGGTCAAAATGCTAGATGAAAATGACCAGAAGGATAGAGAGTTTAATCAGTGCCAAATATAAATAAATGAAATGCAAGCTGTGATTAATAAGATTAATAGTGAGAACTCTAACCTTTGTCAGGAAATGGACCGACTTCACAAAAGTTGCAAAGATTTGTAACAGCAAGCATCTAGTTTTAAATCTCAGGGAAAACAACAAGGCGCTACCTTTAATGGGATTGAGATTAGCCCCAGCTCTGACGAGTAAACAATGTACCAATGTCTATACCTGTGACTAGGCCTGATTTTAGCCCATTTGGGGTGGTTTGTTTCACCCACCGGTGGTTACCATCAACCCTGTGCACCTGAGAAAAGAAATGAGTGACAGAATAATGCGTCTCCGAATATTGTGCCAATTAATCCTATCAAAATAATGAAATCCATTAAAAGCTTTGTTTAAACCGTTTAAGAAGGGAGGTGATTGTTGCATAGAAGATCACTTAGAATCAGTGCAGGATATATTTAAAATCCTTCAAATACCGAGGGAAAGTATAGACAATACTTTCACCTAACTCTTGATTCGGCAACTGAGAGTATTATCAGAGGTCTCAATGAACAAGAAAACCTGTCATGGGCAGACTTTGAAGAAGAGCTTAGACATCACTTCTCCCCATCTCAGTCTATGCAAGACACAAAGAAAGCAGCATATACAATGATAGCAAGGCTAGATATGTCGCCTCGCCGGTTTCTTCAAGAATTAAAAAGAGCATTTTCCTGTTTTGATGTGTCTTTTGATCCTAATTCTGTAGAATTCAAGACTGCATATTTTTTTTGATAGAGAAAAGTCTCTATACTGGATTGTTGAACAGGGGACCAAATCATATGAGGTAATCAATAGTAATAGAGAGACAAAATCCAAATCTAAAGAGTCCACCGCAACGGCAATTGAGATAAAATCTGCCAAAATACTACTTGAATCAGCCCAAAATCAGACAAGGAACAATATGACACATGATCAAAAGGTTGTGCCACCACAGAGAACGCCACCTCAAACACCTATGTTCCAATAACATGACCCAATCAATACAGAAAATTACATTAGTCCTAGATATTTTGGTGACCGACCTAGGGTGGGGTACCAGCCCGATATATCAAGCATGAATAACAATCAAAATCAAAATGAAAGCCACAATGGCCGATACCAGACGCTGGGGGCACAGACCAGATTTGACCCCAATACTATGGTGTATGGCAATCAAGACAGACTACGGTATGTGGATCGGTTCATTGAAAATCAAAATCAGCATAGGGGACAGTTTTCACACAATGAAAGACAAAACATGAATTATGTTCCACGCCATTATAATCAGTCACCACTACCAGTCTACCACAGCCAAAGGATGGTCATCCCACGCTCTCCACCTCCTATGAACCAAGAGTTCAGAAACAACTCAAATAAAAATCAATCTCCTGAGAGATACCAGAACAGATCCAACCAGGGTGAATTTAACCTGTACCGGTCCAGGCCGCAAAGAGAGGAATCCAGGGAAATGGAAAGATTTCAAAGCCTTGAGGCCTAAGTTAAAATATTGCCTGATGTTGTATCTGGTTATTTATTTGATGTTCATCTCTTGATAACATTTAATGTATTCAAAAATTACATAAAAGGCCTAAATCACAGAAGGCCTAAATCACAGAAGGGCTGCTGAATTGTGCAATGCATAGTTGGCATGGGGACTCATTTCAAATAACTCGGGAAGATATCATTAGAAAGTCAAAAATAAAATGTGGGAAAGGTTAATGGAGGTAGTGACAAACAGGGTAAAGCGAAGAGGATTAGAGCAGATGTCTGTCATTCTGTACGCTGTGACAATCTTTCATCTTTTAGTGTGACATGCTCACGTGATGTGAGCATGTCTTTGCTCAGGTGTAATCAGGCTTTGAGGCGTTCCACTATTCCTGGGTATCATTCTTGGCATGGGTGCATTAAAAATAAACCAGCGACCAGGAGAATAAGCAACATTCTACTTACTACTTTTGTCTGAATCACCATGAATGGCCATGTTCTAAGAAGGGAAAGTAGGTGTAACTAACCACACTCTTAAATAAGGATGGGTTTTAAACTGTGATTCCTCATGGAGCAATGCCTTGGACCGGGACACCTGGACATTCTTGAGGTCTGCAAGGAGCTTCAAGGGGATGGCTAAAGTATCACTGGAGACTGGATTCCTCTTGGGATAAGGCTGGTCTCCCCTGGAACACCATCCCACCTTATACACCCTGCTGAAACTGTGATGCAGTTACCTTGTCCTGTTAAAAGATGAAAAAGGTGGTTTTAGATTAAGCTGACACAACATCCCCCTCACTCCCCTCACACACATACAACACACATGCCCCCTGCCCCAGGCTCACACTGTCCAGTTGTAAGGTCAGCTCCTTTCCAGTCAGATTGGCTTATTAAATGAAAACTTAGTGCTACAGGGGAGAGTATCCCACCCATAGCATATTTAATTAATTATTTCCTGAGGCAAAATTCTTACACTTTCATATAGAACTGTAATAACCAGACTACATCAGAAGATGTGGGTGTTCTTTTCTACCCTCCGAGCCGAGAAAGCTGGCAACGGGGGTATTTCTGATCATATCACAGAAACAGTGGCTTGTCTACATGTTTTATATTGCACTAACAGGCTGTCTTCCATTGGAGTTTTAATGCTTTGAAACACAGTATTCTGTTACAAAGCCTCAACAAAACACATGGTTCAGAGACCTCCATCAAACAGAAGAGGCATTATTGCACCAAGGGAAGTGTGTTAGGTTGGGCAACTGGTGCCGCAAGAGGGAGCCTAAAAAGGTCTGATGCCCTTAAATGCCCTTTCTGAGAGGTATGTAGAGGATCAGGTAGACACATTATCCCTAACTCCCGCTGCCCCACTGCCATCATACTGGAACAGCAGCAGAAGGGCCTTATATGGGACTCCATGTGTTATGCCAATACGGCATTGAGTGTACCAGAGACGATATGCACTCGGACAATTGTATCCAATTTATCCTCACACTGAAGGAGTGGAAAGATGTTGTGTGCATGGATGTCAGCACACACCACTGGATATCATGTAGTACTGAGTGAAATTATACGAGGACAAAGTGATGTCATAAAAAAGCTATACACGGACATACTGAAATGGTATGAAAATACTGAAGAGTAACAATGTAACTGAAGTGAAAAGAGAAACATGGTACTAAACGATAAAGTAATCATATATATAAAGAAGAATGAAGTAACTAGTTGACCAATATGTGTAAATACCCAGCATCGCAAGCTAGATAAGACACATGCAAGCTTGCTATAGAAGAACATTTAATGTGACAAGGATGGCCATGATCAGAAAATGGATGCCGGCTTGTACAAAGATTAATTTCAGCTACCTCAGAAACAGACATGGGCTTCACAGTGAGCAGAAGTTGGAGAATTAGCATTGTGTGCAAGCCAAAGCGTAATCTATTTTGGCCTGGGATCAATGATGCTATTTCAAGGAATAGCTCCATAGCAGAAAGGGAGTGAGATGGATATGCCATGGATGTGAGACATGTTTCTCTTAGATTAAAGAAGAAGAAAACATTTGAAAGAGCCAAGTATTGAGCAATTAACAATGAATAAGGCTCATACAAGATGGAGTGAGCAAGTCTCTAGAGGAGAAGAGGAGCAATGACACCCAGCATCATTGAATCAAATAGCAATAAATAGGAGGCCGAAATGGACGAATTTGCGGTCGCCTCACACGTGATCCAGAAGTAGAAAACCAGGGGTATTGATTCAGTTGTGGATGAAGATAGATAGTGATGTGCTTACACTGCCGTGAATGTTCCGAGGACCGAGAGCAAGCTACAAGGTCAACTACAGAAGGGAAACTTTTGCCTACGGTCAAACTGATGAGAGATGATGGACTAATTGGGAAGGTGGGGAGTAATCTGACGTGACCCAAACACCTGGCTTTCATTTTCCTTACGTGCTGCTAGCTGAGCCGAAAGTCCAAGGTTGGGTTTGAATGCCAACCAATCAGTGGGTCTATGGGGCAACCTGCTATACAATGTTGCATAGACCAATCCACTGCCATTTTGTCCGCTATAATCAGCATCATGTGTATTTAGAGGTAGTTCGAGGCGTGCCTCAGAGATAAAAGTGAGACAATTAATTACTAACCCATACATATTCTAAAAGTAGATATGATCCCCTAACCAATCCCTCCCGTTGATAGGTTTTACAGTTTGCCACATAGAATGACATCATAGATGACGCATTTTGGGGTATTAAACCTCTGTGTAATCAAGTTGGTGTGTGAGTGTGCAAGCATCAGTGCGATGTCTGCCAGTTGACCCTGCTTTTTGAGAATAAAGTAGTACTTTGCCATATTCTTTGAGTCTGACTGGTAATTTGGTCTGAGATCTTTATTGGTAATCCCATCTAGCACAAGAGATGCTTCAAGGTGCTAGACCACAGGTATGTCCCTGGATGACCCTGGGGATATTTTTAAGTAAAGGAAAGGAATGCTCTTTTCATATATTGGGCTTTTATACTGCACCATGCCACCCCCAGGCAGCCACAGTGCAAGGTGGCACTAGCTCATCTGCAGAATCACATAGAGCGGGCATTTGGTGTGTTGATAAAATGCTGCAGTGTATACATAGGACTGATACGCCTTCACATGCTGATATGAAAATACGTGCCACGTTGTGGCAGAGGTTGGCAGAGCAAGACACATGGGGTTTTGGTGGTGGGGGATCTTTGAAGGTTGCAGGCAACAGGGGCTAGATGCTAAAGTCAGGAACAGGAGGGGTGTCATAGCATTCCAGGAAGGACAAAAGAGAGGCTGTGGGCAGAAAAAGAAAGCATATATCTAATTTTCTTCCCAGAATATAATCCTCCATTAACTGTGGGGTATTTGGCCACCTGTGGGTCATCATTGAGGCATAATTATGGTTTGCTCATGTCTCTGGCGTTTTATACATGTTCCGTGTTGGATACATAATCACATAGGGCCTCATCACGAGTTTGGAGGTATCCATGCCGTTTTTAGCGGCATGGCTACCCCCAAACTCGGGTCCGGGTCCCGCAAAAGTTGACTTACTGGGCCATTCTGACCTTGGAGGGCCCGGTAATTCCCTTGTGCGGGACCCGGACCCAGTACATCCCCATTCCCATTTGAGCCCCCAAAGGGCTCAATGGGAATGTGGAGGATGCTAACAACGGGCCCATTAATGACGGGCCCGTTGATGGTATCCTGGACTGCTAGCGGTTCCAGATCTGCACGTCTGGTCTGGCCAGGTGTCCAGAGCGGGACCTGCTGCAGACCTCGTAATGAGGCCCATAGTCTTTGCCTCTGGATTTGACACATGTAAGGATGATGCCTTTCATGCAGTCTATTCCAACCGTGTGAAAAGTGTCAAGTAGAAAAAGTATCCAAATCATGCAGACAAGCATGCTGGGACCACAGGCAGTAGCGGATGCGCTCCTTTGACTGGATTGTACTTGCTCATCACAACCACCCCCATACCATACCCTTGGAAACACAGTGGCAGTTGAGCTGGCTTGAAGTGAAGGAGCTAGTCCTTACTTGCCCTGTGACTTTTATATTAGTGACATATTTGGAGAGGTTTGAAGTGCATTTTTAGAACCAATAAAGGCAAACTTCTCTCATTGATTTTAGAGTTTCCTCACTTTTAGAGCTTACACATTGCAGGGGATGTGTGAGCACAATCACATTTGAAGTGCAAGCTAGGAAAAGAGGAGGAACAAAACTAATAAAGAGAATCGAGGCAGTGTCTTTTCATGCCATGTATGTTGAACATTCAATGTTTCTCTCCCTGTTTGAAGAAAAAACCCATGTAGTGCGATAGCCAGATGGTTTTTGAGTTCTTTAAATACAGGCTCTGAGGAAGCGCAAGCAGTTGAGAGGTGCATCTTTTATTTTCTATCTTGTCTTTCTATTTCTAACGCGCCAATGCCTGTGGGTATCAGATCAGGGCACAGAGAAGAGCTCTCCAAGCAAATTACAGATTAGATATATAGGGAAGCCCAGGAGGCATACATTTATGAGAACAGAACAGTTTTCATAGCTTTTTTGAAAGTAGATAGATTTGTTTCACATCTTAAGTCTGCGGGTAGCCTGCTCCATGCTAAGGTTGCTTTGATGGGGTACGAGCTTTCTTTCCCCTTCACACGGGGAGCTCTAGGCAATTGCAGTCGCATGGTGTCTTTAGATCTGGTGTTTCTGACTGAATTTTGAATTTTGATATGTGCTTTGAGATAGCTCGATGCGTCTCCAAACCAGCATTTGTGGGTTAGAACATTAATCTTAAACTCAATTCTTGCTTCCACAGGGAGCCAGTGGAGGTGTCTCCTGTGCTGCGAGATGTGTTACGACTTCAACAGTCTTTTTACTATTCTCACGGCATCATACACCACTCACTTGCTCAGCCAAGAAGTGCATTGCAATAATCTGGTCTCAATAATACTAGAGCCCTGATTAGCGTGATAAAAGGTTTTATCAAGCGTATAAGCCTGAGGTAGTAGTGTATGTTTTTTGTAAAATCTTCAACTTGATCGTCTGATTTGAGTGATGCCTCAATGGTCACCCCCAATGTTTTAACTTTGTATGGATTATGTGCTTATCAATGTTCAATTTTTTGTAGGCAGCTTCTAGTTTGTCGTTAGCTTTGTCAGAGCCAAAAATTAAAAGCTCTGTTTTCTGGCCATTCAAACAAAGTCGGTTGTCCATCATCCAGCTGTAAATCGTTCTGTATGTGGATGAGATCATTTCTGTGTCTGTTTCATAATTTCCACTGAGTCTAAATAAAAGCTGAGTATCATCAGCATAATTAGTCAAATATAGCCCCAGGGACTAGTAGTTCACACAGTAAATCATCTCTTTCCTCCCACTGTGGGAAACAAATTTAGGCTATTTGATTTTGCTTTAGTTGTGTTACTAAGAAAAGTAAATGTTTTCCTTAACATGGGAACACTCTATTTGAGCAAAAATGTATTAAGCAATGGTGTTACCCTGCTTTATTTGTGTCATTATCATTGAACCATAAATTAAGAATATTACAGTACTATAGTACATGGGAGAATGTTGTGGTGTTTCAGTTAAAGGTATTAATATGCCAATATTTAGCAGAGTACTCCTGCGGCTGCTCCGATCAACTCTTCACTGATGACACTCGGATCTTCTTCTCCTTTCCGTCCTTATCTGATGAGCTGTTGTCAAAAATGTCCAACTTATCTCTCCGCCATCCAAAATTGGATGCTGTCTCACTCACTCATGCTCAACTCCACTAAGAGTGAAGTACTCAACTTCTCAGCCAAACACAATATCTCTTCATCTACCCCTCGTTACCTCCCCTCCTGACTACATTCCTTCCTCCGCTTCTGCCCCTTAACATTGGTGTCTTCCAAATCTGCCACTACAGCCTGACGCAACCTCCTCAATATGAGATCAAATCTATCATCCTTCTTCCTTTCAATGCTGCTAAACAGATGACATCCTCCTTAGTCCTTTCTTTTATGTATTCATTAATATGCATTCAGCCAACAATGACTTTACATATGTCACACAGAACCACATACACAATGAGATTAAAACAGCCCTCATACAACATCAATGCTAAAAATGACTTGATGAAATTTCCATCATTAAGAATATGTAAACAAAGTTCATAACATTTAATCATATGGAAAATTAAATTAATATAATTTCCTTTTAAAAGAATTTCCCCCATATCGTTCACATCTTCAAGGTTGCAAGAATTGTCATATGTCTTCAAATATTGCAATCTTAGTGTATTGAAACCCACACATTGACAAATGATATGTTCAGCAGTTTAATTGATTGAGTCCCACAGAGTCTACACCACCTATTTCCTCTTGGAATTCCACATGTGGTCCCTACTATTTCTAAAATATCACTCATATTAAATTTAAATCTTAGGTATCACCTAAATATTGTATTGCCTGGGAACGCAGGCTGTTATTTGGGTATTCCAGGATAGCTCTACCATTGTTGAATGAACATACCACTGTTGACATGTTTCAGTTGGTACTTGACCTTCACATGAGTATATTATAGCCAATCATGAGCATTTTTCTTAGCCCAATTCCGATAGATAGCTCACATATATTCTAGCACACAAAGATCAGCACAGTTATCAAGATCACTAAAGGCTCTCATAAGTTTGACAATGAATCTTTCATTGTCCAATTAACTCAATTTAACAAAGAGCATTATAACTTTATAATCCATGATATTGCCTATGCGCATTAGGTTGCATTTCAGTAATAAGTACACACATAATATTGATTTTGGCGTTCTAAACACACATTTTTAAAACTTCCCTTCAAGTTTGAGGAACAACTTTAGAGGAATATATCAATAAAATTGTGCTAAGAGAGCATCCGCCGAGTGCCAATAATGTCATTGTGATGATTTTCAGGCATTTACTTTTGGTTTCAGGCCACTGTTGTTTCCAGCACAATTTCTGATCAATTATGACGCCCAGATATTTATAGCAATCCACCATTTCAATATTCTTACCAGAAATTGAGCACCTCGAATTTTTTGCTCTTTGATGATTTAATTTTCCTGCAAAGGCAATAACTTTTCTTTTACATAAATTGATTGTTTACCCATTTATAGTTGCAAGCTTTTCTAGTGCGCTTAGTTTAGTCTGAAGTCCTTTTGTATTCTAAGAGCAAGAAGTCATCTGCATAACCTAGCCAGCCTAGTTTAGATTAACCTATTTTGACAGCATTTGAAAGTGTGGCATCGAGTGCCAGTGGTAAGTCTGCTAGATATAAGTTAAACAGAGTGGCAGCCAAGTTGCATCCCTTTTTGCCCCGTGGCATGTTGGAATACATTCAGAGACTTTACCCTCACCACCAAGCCTCACTCTGACAGAAGTCTCAGTATACAACAGTCTAGTTTGTTCCTCAAGATGTTATCAAAGGCCGCGCTAAAATCAATGAACGCACCATAAACTGGTAACTGCTGTCTATTTCATGAATATTCTATAGCTGATACCAGTATGTTGATATTGTGCACTGTGGAAGATTTAGCTTGAAAACCAAACTGATTAGCCCCGGGAGGATAGCTCACGGACAATGTGCTCACCTTGGAAGGAAGGCAACATGGAGCACCAAAGGTTCAATACCCGGGTCCGCGCTTAGAAACCTCTGGGTATTAAGTGTGTTATAAATAACATATCATATCATTGCTGCAATCCATTGCTTGAACTCCTTCAACAGAACCTTCGCAAATATTTTGGCTCGAATATTTAACATCGCTAACATGCAAGTGTTAGCGGTATCCTTCCAACTACCCTTTTTGTGAATAGGCAAGATGGAACTCTCCTGCCAAGTTTTAGGTACCTGCCCA